>NC_083317.1:10698042-10853728 GCF_963455315.2 Globicephala melas | reverse complement strand
CTCTGGAATCAGTTTTAACAAATTATATTTTCTTTTACAGTACTGTCCAATACAAATATAACACAAGCCACATATATAATCTAAAATTTTCTAGTAGCCATATTTAAAAAGTTAAAAAAAGGTGAAATTATTTGAAATATTTTATTTGACCATATATAACTAAAATATTACCATTATCAATATTATCAACAAGTGAGCAGTTAAAAATATTAGTAAAATACTCTTTTTTTGCTCTATATCTTCAAAGTCTAGTGTGCATTTTACACTTACAACACATCTCGGCTTAGACTAGCCACGCTTTATTTTTATTTTATTTTATTTTATTTTTTAACGTTTTTATTGGAGTATAATTGCTTTACAATGGTGTGTTAGTTTCTGCTTTATAACAAAGTGAATCAGTTATACATATACATATATCCCCATATCTCTTCCTTCTTGCGTCTTCCTTCCTCCCATCCTCCCTATCCCACCCTTCTAGCTGGTCACAAAGCACTGAACTGATCTCCCTGTGCTATGCGACTGCTTCCCACTAGCTATCTATTTTACATTAGGTAGTGTATATATATCCATATATACACTACCACTCTCTCACTTTGTCCCAGCTTACCCTTCCCCCTCCCTGTGTCCTCAGGTCCATTCTCCAGTAGATCTGTGTCTTTATTCCCATCTTGCCCCTAGGTTCTTCATGACCTTTTTTTTTTTTTAGATTCCATATATATGTGTTAGCATAAGGTATTTGTTTTTCTCTTTCTGGACTAGCCACACTTTAAATGCTCAATTTCCACATGTGGCTAGTAGCTACTGTATTGAAGAGATCAGTTCTAGAACCGTGTCCTTTTCATCCATGCTTTCAAATGTATTTGAAAATTTATTTTTATAACATTGAACAAACTACTGTGAATATGATTTGCTTACTTTCCATGGTTTCTCCAGCTGTTTGGATTCATTTAATCTCATTTTATATATTTGCCCTTCTTTCCTCTTGATTTTATTAGCCATAAGTTTATACATTTTATTGTTATTTTGTTTTTCAAAGAAACAGCTTTTGAATTTGTTAAATAGCTCTATTGTCTTGTTTTATGATCATTGTAGTCTAACTTCATTAGTTTATTCCTTCAGCTGGTGTATCCTTCAGTTTATTTGATTTTTTCTAACTTGTTTATTATGTTGCTTCAGTCACATACATTTTTTTTCCTGTTTACTAGTAAAAGTATATGAGACTATGCTTTTTCATCAAGCACTGCTTTAACTATTTGCCATAAATACAGTTTATGGTGTGTCTTCCTTATTACCACCTTATATTATTCTTTGATATCAGTTTGCATATTTTCTTTGACTCAACATTTGTTTGAAAGAGTGTTTAAAGTTTTCCAACTAGTTAGGGCTTTTTGCTTTTTGCTTTTTGAGATTAATTTCTACATTGTCATTAAAGAATGTTTTCTGTTCTGTTTTTGTTTTTTGGAAATTTTGGGGTTGTTGAAGATGTTCTCTATTTTTAAAATTTATTATATAATTTTAGTTCTCCTTTAGCCTTGTTAAATTTTCTTCTCACTTGCGCTGTAAACCTTTGAAGATTTATTTTTCTCTTTGTCTTTGGTATTCTGTATTCTCTTTGTCTCTGGTATTCACTATGATGTATCTGGGTATGCATCCATTTTAATTATCCTTTTGAGGTTTTGGTATACTTCTTTAACTGTGGGTTCATATCTTACTTTGTTATTGAAGAATTCTCAGCCATTACTTCTTTGAATATCACCCAATTTTTCTTTTTTCTTTTTTAATTGGGACTCACTTTAGATATATGTTGGGTTTTCCCATTCAAATGTTCATGATTCTAAACTTCTCTCTCATATTTTCCATCCCTTTATTTTTGGAGGTGTGTTGGGTAATTTCCTCTAATCTCCCAGTTCACTAATACTCTCCTCATCTATGGCGACTATAGTTACCTCAACTGCATTTTTCTATGGAAAGTTTATGTTTCCATTCTTAAACTTCTATTTGGTCCTTTGGCAATATCCCTGTTCTATTTTCATTCTGTTCCTACAGTTTATGTTCCTTCCTTTACATTTTTAAATGTGTTAAATATCTCTTTGGTACT
Source organism: Globicephala melas (assembly GCF_963455315.2). Classification (NCBI taxonomy): domain Eukaryota; kingdom Metazoa; phylum Chordata; class Mammalia; order Artiodactyla; family Delphinidae; genus Globicephala; species Globicephala melas. The sequence continues at coordinate 10,851,630 of NC_083317.1, read as the reverse complement.
GTCTTATTATCTTTGGTTCTTGATATGTAATTTTCCCCATTGATTGCATTTGTGACTCTCCATCATGGCGATTCATTTCCTCATGCAGTTTTTTACTTCTATTTATCTTCAGTGTGATTCATATTTTTATGGTAAGGTCCCAGTTCCCTGGATTTGAGGACCACCTCTACAGAAGTTTTATTTTTTGCTCTGCCAGGGCCTTATGAATTTCTTGAGTGCTGAACTACTTTTTACACTGATGTGGCTTGAAGCCATTGTGCTAGATAGTATGAATTTACTTTCTGTAACAGCACTGGCCTGGATTTCTGATTTCTAGTATTTTTCTTCCCCAAAGTCCAAGCAGATGATCAGCTTCCTTGTCACTTCTCAGACTGGTGTAGAATGTTTCCAATCCTTTTCTTATTTCAAGTCTGGAGCAGTGTTTGCAAATCCCAGCCCAGTGTTTTAGATCAGTTCTGACTCTGTGGGCACTAGAGTCAGGCCCAGACTTTTTCTTCCACATGAATGTTAGATTTTGCAACTCCCAGCCTATATCAAGTCCTAATTTTCCATAAGTCCCTCATCTTGAGTTCCCATCACCATTTTCACTTTTCTTGCCTTACAGCTTATGAATAAACGTTTTTCTTGTTAAGTTTTATTTAGAATTTTTATCCATTTAAAATGGAAGTGAGGGATTTACAAATATAGTGACCAGAATTCCACAAATATGATTTGAGGAGAAAATTATGTTTTACAGGAAGTCGAAGATGATTCTATTGTGGAGTGAAAAAATCAAAATTAGCTTGAAATTTTAAGATAGTCTGAGCTCTAAAGAAATTTTTCTTAAGGCAGAGGTTTGGACCAATTTCCTTCATCCCCTGAGGTTATGTGTTCGTTCTATTTTGTCATCGGGGGGTACTTCTGTGGAAAAGTTTGAGAAGCACTGCCCTGAAATGACCTTTACTGCTAAAATGGAAATCACTCTGTGGGCAAGTCCCTGACATGGAAATTAATGCCCCAAACTTGAGAGCACTTGGCTGGCTCAGTGGTCTGTATCTATTGTTTATCTAGGCCTGCCCTAAAATGTCAGGAGGCAGATCTTTAAAAATTATTATTACTCATGACAAAAAGTGAAAACCGTACCAAAGGCTGTAGAGTGGAAGGAAAAAGAGCCCCAACCAACCACCCCTCCCTCCCCGATTCCCATAAGTCTCACTTCTCATGGACCTTTCCAGAAATGTTATATGTGCAGACACTGATTTTTTTCCTTTTAACACAAATGAGATCAAGCATACTTGTTTTGCAGATTTAAATTTTTATTTATCGATAGAGTTTGGATATATTTTCCTATCTGCCCATGTAGTTTTACCTCATGTTTTCAGCAACTGTAGTAGGTTTCCCATACATTAATGATCCTCTATTAATAGGCATCAGGTTTATTTCCCATACTTTGGCTATTTCCAAAAACACTTTAGGGAGTGTATTGTGCAGACACATTTTTGTAAGCGTGTGAGCAGATCTACTGAGAAAATGCTGGGTCCAAGATTTGTACATTAAACCTTTGATGGACAGGTTTGGGCTCCTCTCCAAAACCATGGCAGCAATTTATACTGTTGCCAACGCTGGGAACACTACCCAGTGGGCAGGACTTTAAGGGGCTTCCAAATTTGTCAACTCTGCTTGGCATCCCCAGGTTGTGCAGGGGTATTACCGTCTGACACCTTGTCAAGGATAAACATCTGGTTATTGATATCAAGATCAGATTATTCTGATGGCTTTTGAGAAATGTAGTTGCTTGAGTAGCTTTTGGGATTCCAAATGAAGACCAGACATGGATCAGACACTGGGAAGGCAGAATAAAGGACAGTGGATGAAAAATACCTATGCACTGAACTTTTTATTTCTTAATTTAACTGTATTATTGTTTTAAAAAATTTTTTTTTGATAAGTAAAATATTTTCACTAGAAAAAAAGTGGAAAATATGAAAACACACAAAGAAGTTAATAAAGCTACTAATGTGTGGGTAATTAAATAAAGCTAATTATTTGAATAGTTAAATTATTTAGTGATAATTAAATAATGCAAATTAATTAATTAATTAAAACTACTTTGTGTGGGGGTAGTTAATACACAAAGTAGTTAATAAAAATAATTCCAGTGCCTGTAACTGAGGATATGACCCTTCATTCTAGAAAACCAGTTGTTAAATACTTTGAATATCTCTCTTGTGTATATACTGTGTGCTCAGAAAGTTTGAAGGTAAAGATAACACAAAGTTATACCATGCAAATAGTTACCAAAATTTACAATACTCTTAATGGTTCATAACTCTCTCTTTTAACTTAACATTGCCTCTTAGGTGAATTATTCTTTTACATTATTTTCTGGTGACTGCAGATTATGGAATGGATATCCCATCATCCATTTAGCTAATTCAAATTTCATTAGACATTTTGGTAATTTCCAACATTTTAATGTCAAAACACTATGTTGAATATTCTTGAGTGTACAGAACTGCCTTGCATACTTATTTCCTCAGGATACATTTTTGGGTGTGGAATTGCTGGTTCAAAGGTTATGTACATACATTTTTAAGTCTTTTTGCTCTATTTTGCCTAATTGGCCTCTAGAAAGGTTGCCTGAATTTATATTGTCATTAGCAGTGCATTATAGTACCAAAGCCACTTCCCTTGCCACTATGTGGTATTTCTTTACCATTTTATAAAGAAAACAACAACAATAACAACAATAAAATGAGAAACAAAAGTGTCTCATTTTATAACTCCTTTTTCATTACCTGTGAGTGGTAGCATTTTATATATTTTTATATGCTGTAAGTTGTGTGTGCTTAATTTTAAAAATTGATTATAGAGTTCAGGATAAAATAAGCGTCTCAAACATTTGTCATATGTGTTGCAAATATCCTTCCCAGTTTTCCTGTTAAGTTCTGGATAATTTTTTTTTGAAAAAGGGATTTGACATACAGTCAAGTCTATCTTTTTCTTCCTTGGCAGTTGTATTTCAGCGGAGGGTCCTGAAACCCAGAGGCTGAGAAATACTAGTTGAGGGTTGAGGATCCATGAGTCTCCTTGCCAAAGGCTCTGTCAACAGAGTCTGGTCATGGACAGCTGTCATTCCATAGAATCTGAGGGAGATGGGTGTTCTAGGCGAGGTTTGCTTTACTGCTGCCTGGTTTGCTTCTAAAGCATCTTGCTATAGGACCCACTTGTCTAGTAATCTGGGACAGAGGCTGTAGTAAACACCCTGGGATATGGAATGTATTGTTTCCAAATTCCAAGCAGGCCACTGTGATATTGAGCCTCCTTCTTTGTTCTTGGTGGCTGGCTACAAGCTGTCTTTTCATAGTCTCGAAAATGTCTCCTTGGACCTCAATGTCACTTTGGGGACTGGGACCTTGGATTCTGTCCTCCTTCAAAGCCTGCCCATCTTTAGTCAGCAGTACTTGAGCGGCATGGAATGCAAAGCCAGCTATTTTCTTGTTGGGGGTCATTATTAAAATGCCTAGAATTCCTGCAGCCGTGTTGCTACCAGACAGAGAACGAAACCCACACAGAAAGCAGAGAGAGGCAAAGAACAGGGTCCTTGTTGACATCCATGAACCACTTATTCTACTGACCCCAAAGCTCCCCTACAGAGAATTTTTATTATAGAAGATAATACATTCCTGTATTGATGCTGCTGGTTCCAGTTGGGGTTTCTGTTATTTGCGGCCAGAGCCTCCCAGTGGATAGAGTAGTTCTAATGCCAAACCCCCATAAAGCCCTGCAGCTTCTTAGGATGCCCCAGGAACAGTATCGGAAGACTCACAGCAGTGTTGTTCTTTTGAAAATCTCAGAAATGAAATTTCCTTTTCACATTCCTCTGGGAGCCAGCCCTCCCACCTCTGCTGAGTTTTTCACTTTCATTCCTCTTGGCTTCCCCTCTTCTGGGAAAGTCCAGGAAAACCTCCCACCCTGTGTGTCTTCCCTTCAAGCATATCAGCCTCCTGCTTATGAAGAAGGACAGGTCACTGCTCATTAGTACAGGGATTCCTCACTTTTAGGGAGATGTCTCACTGTTGGGGTGATGGCTTACTATTGAGGGGATGTCTCACCATTGGGGGGGATGTCTCACTGCTGGGGGTATGGATCACTGTTGGGGGGATGGCTCACTGTTGGTGGGATGTCTCACTGTTGGGGGATGTCTCACTGTTGGTGGGTTTGTCACTGTTGGTGGGATGTGTCACTGTTGGTGGAATGTCTCACTGTTGGGGGATGTGTCACTGTTGGGGGATATCTCACTGTTGGGGGATGTGTCACTGTTGGTGAAATGTCTCACTGTTTGTGGGATGTCTCACTGTTGGGGGATATCTCACTGTTGGAGGATGTGTCACTGTAGATGGGATGTCTCACTGTTGGTGGGATGTCTCACTGTTGGGGGAGGTCTCACTGTTGGTGGGATGTTTCACTGTTGGTGGGATGTCTAACTGTTGGTGGGATGTCTCACTGTTGGTGGGAGGTCTCACTCTTGATGGGATGTCTCACTGTTGGTGGGATGTCTAACTGTTGGTGGGATGTCTCACTGTTGGTGGGAGGTCTCACTCTTGGTGGGATGTCTCACTGTTGGGGGATGTCTCACTGTTGGGGGATGTGTCACTGTTGGGGGTATGGCTCACTGTTGGTGGGATGTCTCACGGTTGAGCAGATGGCTCACTGTTGGAGGATGTGTCACTGTAGGTGGGATGTCTCACTGTTGGTGGGATGTCTCACTGTTGGGGGAGGTCTCATTGTTGGTGGGATGTCTCACTGTTGGTGGGATGTGTCACTGTTGGGGGATGTCTCACTGTTGGGGAATGTCTCAGTGTTGGTGGGATGTGTCACTGTTGGTGGGATGTCTAACTGTTGGTGGGATGTCTAACTGCTTTTGGTGGGATGTGTCACTGTTGGTGGGAGGTCTCACTGTTGGTGGGATGTCTCACTGTTGGGGGATGTGTCACTTTTGGGGGATGTGTCACTGTTGGGGGTATGGCTCACTGTTGGTGGGATGTCTCACTGTTGAGCAGATGGCTCACTGTTGGTGGGATGTGTCACTGTTGGTGGGATGTCTCACTGTTGGGGGATGCCTCACTGTTGGTGGGATGTTTCACTGTTGGGGGATGTCTCACTGTTGAGGGATGTGTCATTGTTAGGGGTATGGCTCACTGTTGTTGGGATGTCTCACAGTTGGTGGAATGTCTCACTGTTGAGCAGATGGCTCACTGTTGGTGGGATGTCTCACTGTTGGGGGATGCCTCACTGTTGGTGGGATGTCTCACTGTTGGTGGGATGTCTCACTGTTGGTGGGTGTCTCACTGTTGGTGGGATGTCTCACTGTTGGGGGATGTGTCACTTTTGAGGGATGTGTCACTGTTGGGGGTATGGCTCACTGTTGGTGGGATGTCTCACTGTTGAGCAGATGGCTCACTGTTGGTGGGATGTGTCACTGTTGGTGGGATGTCTCACTGTTGGGGGATGCCTCACTGTTGGTGGGATGTTTCACTGTTGGGGGATGTCTCACTGTTGAGGGATGTGTCATTGTTAGGGGTATGGCTCACTGTTGTTGGGATGTCTCACAGTTGGTGGAATGTCTCACTGTTGAGCAGATGGCTCACTGTTGGTGGGATGTCTCACTGTTGGGGGATGCCTCACTGTTGGTGGGATGTCTCACTGTTGGTGGGATGTCTCACTGTTGGTGGGTGTCTCACTGTTGGTGGGATGTCTCACTGTTGGGGGATGTCTCACTGTTGGGGGATGTGTCACTCTTTGTGGGCTGTCTTACTTTTGGTGGGATGTCTCACTGTTGGTGGGATGTCTCACTGTTGGGGGATGTCTCACTTTTGGTGGGATGTCTCACTGTTAGGGGATGTCTCACTGTTGGGGGATATTTCACTGTTGGGGGATGTGTCACTGTTGGGGGATGTGTCACTGTTGGTGGGATATGTCACTGTTGGTGGGATGTCTCACTGTTGGGGGATGTCTCACTGTTGGGGGATGTCTCACTGTTGGGGGATATCTCACTGTTGGGGGATGTGTCACTGTTGGGGGATGTGTCACTGTAGTTGGGATGTGTCACTGTTGGTGGAATGTCTCATTGTTGGTGGGATGTCTCACTGTTGGTGGGATGTCTCACTGTTGGGGGATGTCTCACTGTTGGGGGATGTCTCACTGTTGTTGGGATATCTCACTGTTGGTTCTATGTCTCACTGTTGGTTGTATGTCTCACTGTTGGTGGGATGTCTCACTTTTGGTGAAATGTCTCACTGTTGGGGGATTTCTAACTGTTAGTGGGAAGTCTCACTGCTGGTGGGATGTCTCACTGTTGGAGGAGGTCTCACTGTTAGGGGTTGTCTCACTGTTGGTGGGATGTCTCACTGTTGGTGGGATGTCTCACTGTTGGGGGATGGCTCACTGTCAGGGGGATGGGTCATTGCTGGGGTGATGGCTCACTAGTAGGGAGGCAAAGAATATTTCCAGCCAGAGAAGTTTTGGAGAAGACCAGTCACATTTAGTGTTTAGTATGTGACCCCTTACCTGTCTGGAAACTGTGATCAGCCTGGGATACCACTCTGGGAGGTGCTGGGAAACCAGGGGTGATGTTACTTGAGGTAGGTTAGACACCTGGCCCTGATGGTGTTGTCCTCTAGGACCCAGTCTCTTTGCTTCTCTGTGCTTTACCGTCCTTGGCATTGGCCTTATCCTCCTGCTGGTTTAAAGATGATGTCATTAACCTGAGAAGTAACATCCTGAGGGATGAGGAAGACTGTGGCTTTTTTCTCAGGAAATAGGACATTCCAACCTTTGCCTCCCTGTACCCCTACCTGCAGGTCCATGTCTTACGAGACATCCTTGTGTCATGGGCTCATCCCAATGAAATCACTAGCCATCAGAAATGGAGGGCTGCTCCCCAAGGCCCTGTCCTGGGTACACAGGTACCTGGGAGTGGGGTTGATGTCTGAACAAAACGGGGGTTCTTTAAAGTAGGAAGATGGGGACATAAATACTGTGACAATCAAGGTTGCCATCTCTAAATACAACTTGCAGTTTCACCACGTTCCAGGACTTGATCTGCAATGTTTCTAACTCCCACCTCAACCCCATGAGTTTGTATTATTACCTCATCTTACAGAGGTGGAGACTGTGCTCGGAGGTTAAGATTTTTTGATATTATTAAACAACACTTTTTCTAAAAGACTGTGGTATTAGAGTTTGCAAGTGGGCAGTGCAGGGCTGTAATTTCCCAGGTGGTGGGTGGAGTTCAGTCAAATGCAGTGTGATGCCCTCCCAGCTTTCAGTATAGCCAAAAGCTCCGAGGATACATGCTCTCCCTTGGATGTGCCTCACCTTGAACCCTAGAAAACCATCGTTGGTCAAGACAGACCAGTTCATAATAATGGGAAGGATTGGCCAGGTACCAGACAGAATTACACTGGAGAGCAAGGTCAGGCACAGACCTTTCTGGATGGACTTGTCTTTCCGTCCACACTCAGCCCACTCAGGGCCACCCAACAAATGATGCCCTGAGGCCTTGGCACGCAATTATAAGTGAAGAAATGCTTAATCAAATCATGCCACTTGAATTGAGTTGAGTTGGAATGAAAAGCTGGGCAGCTCTGCCCACAGTGGAAACTTACCAGACCTGAGCAAACACCAAATACTCCCAGGTTGTTTTGAAATAGATACTGTTGTATTCTGTAAAGTTCTGAGATCCTTTTGCAAATATTTAAAAACCTTTCCATTAACAATGATTGCTTTAGGAGATCACACACACACACACGCTCACACACATTCTGCTGTCCTCAAAGGCTTACACTACGTTCAGGGGGTGAACGGGAGAAGCAGAAACCCATGGCAGGCACTCCAAGCACCCCAAATATCTCTTCAAACTGACTGAGACACATGAGTCCTCTCTATCATTTGCTGAGACAGCTCTCATTTTTAAAAGTTTATTTATATTTTCCCCCTCAAAAATGTCATGACTAACTTTCCATTCATTATCAAAATATTCTTTTGCCGCTAATTTCCCTTCTCGGTTAAAATAAACAAAGAAGCAAACCTTGCTGGCATTGCACCTAGGATGCACTCTGCTGTAAACAAGAGAACATTTTTCTTAGAGGATCTTGAAGCCCACCCGTGAGAGTTTCCTGTGCAATTTCTCTGTGTTTATCAACTCTGTTCGGCACAGAGGTCGAGCAGGGGCTACGAAGTGCAGGGGCAAGGGCAGACGACCTTGAACGTGCCAGGATGGAGCAACAAATCCTTCCAGGCCTGGCTCCAACTTCTCAGGCCAGCCCTCCACTCCACCCATGCTGTAACCAGCCCAGGGTGCAGAGTCGCGTGACCTGGACCCTGGGGCTGGCTGCTGTGTGACCTCGGGCAGTCATTCATCTCTCTGGGCCTCAGTTTCCTCAGCCAGAAAAACCCCGTAGGATCTTAGGATCTCTAAGCCCCCTCCTGTACTAAAATTCTAGGATTCAAACCTATCGAAGTCTAGATGAAAAAAAAAAAAGAGGGAGGGAATTCTTGACAAAAATAATCTAAGTTTTTAGGATTCAGGAATATGCAGTAAAGGACTCTGTGAGTGAAACAGTTCAATTTCAAAAGGCAAAACACACAAAAATAAGTCAGAAAACCAACTCTTCCAAGGCTTCTTTTTCATCAAGACAGCTGAGAGCTTGCCCCCTACCCTCCAGGATATACCCTGCAATTGGAGGAGCAGAAAGGGGGTGTGGAAGGGGCTTCTTCCACTGCCCTGAGACAAGGGACAGTCCTCAGCCCTTCAGCTTCAAGTCTACTCCGTGACCTAATACTCCGGGATATTGGGCGAAGCCTACAGGCCACCTAGAGAAATGTTGGGGGCCTGGGGGTAGAAAGAAGCAGAGGTCTCCAGAGTAAATCAAGACAAAGCATGAATCTTTTTGTGATAGATGAGGCCATTGATAGATAAGACACTGCCCAGTGTCTTAGTGTCCCTCAGTGTTCTCTGGGCTGGTCTGCTGAGGACCTGTTCTATGTGGACGGAATGTGAGGCAGAAAGAGAGAGCACTGCTAGAAAAGGTGTGACATTTCAAGACTGGCCAAAAGGAGACAGACGTCATTGCTTCTGCTGGGGAGACTCCCCTGTGTGGCACACCCTTGGAGAGTGACAGATGTGATGTTGCTGAACTTTCTGGAGACCCCTGATATAATGTAAGGTCCTGCAAGGGATTGAGTTCTCCAGACACAGCAGTGACCCGAAGCTACACAGGACCTATGTACCCTTGGACATTTGGCAGTGAGAAGGGACTTTAGGGCGTTGAGGCTAAAGTGGGAGTACCAAGTGGGAGCCTGGGGTACCAAGTGGGAGCTGGGGGTCAAATCACACTGGGGTCAATCATAGCTGTCCCCCTAAGTCAGGGAAGTGTAGGGAGATAAAGATGATGCTGACAGTGCCCTGCCAGCCATGCCTCAGTCATGGCTCCCTGTTCAGGTCAGGAGATGAATGCTTGGCTGCTGTACCAGCTTCAAGGGGAATGAAAACAATGAGGATGATATGGTGCTTTCTTCCATAAATCTAAGTTCATTTAATTTAAAACTCTGTTCTCTATTTTGAGATAACTCCTTCTCCAATTTTGGCATTAAATATGTCCTCTTTTATGAAATGATGGCAATAAGTGGTAGGCTTAAAAAAAAGTTCTTATTTGACAAAATAAAATGTTGGCAAATCTAGTTGATCCCTGTGGCTGATTCTGCTAGTTTTCTGTCAATATTGGTTTTCCCTTCTTCCACATTAAGAGAAGTTTAAAGGGGCGTGTGATCACCCAGAATAAAACCTAGAGTTCTCATTCCTCCTTGGATCTAAGTGTGGCTATTTGTTCAAGTTCTGGCCAATGACATGTTTGCAGAGGTGACGAATGCAACTTCTGAGTGGTATCTTTAAAGGGAAGGGACCTGTCTGCTCCCTGCCACTTTCCCTCCTCCTGAAGGCTGGAATATTGGAGTGGAGTTATCTGAGACTATGCAGATAATGCAATATACTGGGGGTGGCTGAGCAACAAGACAGAAGGAGCCTGGGTTCCCCAAACCATGGCACCATTATATCAGCCCAGGATGCCTATACAGTGTGAGAGAAATGGCCATTGATATTTCATGTCTTTGCAGATAAAATGAATCAGCATTTACATGATATTTACAGTGATGGAAATAAATGAGATTATCCAGGAATAGAGAGTAGATGGAGCAAAGGAGAGGGTCTAGAATAGAGCCTTAAAGAACTCAAACATATACTTGTCATGTGGAGGAGGAAGAACCCCGAAGGAGGCTGAGGAGGGGAAGCCAGAGAAACAGGAAAGGAAAATGATGTGAAGGAGACAATGGGAGAGTATATTTCAGGAAGGAGGGAGTGGTCAACCAGTTCTGGTAATGCTTGAGGTCAAGAAAGAAGAGGCCCAAAATGTGGCCATTGTGCTTAAAATGAAAGTAATTGGTGACCTTATCAAGAACTGTTTCATTGAGATAATGGAATAAAAGCCAGGGGCTAGGAGGTGAGGAGTAAATGGGAGGTGAGAGATGGACCACATTTCTGATAAGTGTGACCATGATGGAAGAAGCAAGAGAGGGTAGGAGGTACAGATCGGGAGACTTCTTTCCTTTTATTTTCCCTTCTCTTCTCTTCTCCTCTCCTCCTCTATTCTCCTCTCCTTTCCTCGCCTTTTCTTTTCCCCTTTTTCTTTCTTTTTAAAGGAGTGCAGAATCTAGGACATTTAAATGCTGAAGGGAAGGATCTAGAACGGAGACGAGATGGAAGAAAAAGGCCAGAGAGAGGGAAATTGATGGCATAAGGCTCCTGAGCAGATGAGAGGCAAGGGAAGCAGAGAGCATCTGTGAAGGAATTAGCCCTGGATGAGAGGATGGAGAGTCAGGGGCAAATGCAGGAGTGTATGCTGATTTGGGGATTGACAATTGGTTCTCTTTTCTCAGTGAAATAGGGGGCAAGGTCACTTGTGGAGAGTGAAGGAGGGAGGGGTGGCTGCTGACATGATGAGACTGGAGAAGGTTGGAAGGATGATTTGTGTGTAATTAGAGCCTAAGCTGGCGGGGGGATCTCTGAGAGGCTTTGATTGTCGGGCAGTCCTGAGGGCATGGCTGAAGTGGGTTCATGCACCTGTGGGACTTGCCTCCAGCAATGCTCTGGCAAGATGGAGAAGCTCTCCTGGAGAAGATGGATATTGATCTTCATCTAGGGCTGGGATTTCACTAGAAGGGGGAGAGAGATGTAAGAACAGAAGAGGAAGGGAATGTATAGTATTTGGAAGAACTAGAGCATTGAATCTAAGCAGGATAAAATGTCAGATGAAGAGAGTGAACAGACAAGGGATTCCTGGAAGGTCATGGGACCAAAAGCTTCAATGGTGTTGAGTAACAGGTGTAGCAGGATTATGGGATTGAAAGAGAAGTTAGGATAAGAGGCTATGGTCAGAGAGTGGGGGCACTTGGGTTTAAGATTTAGAGGTGCAGGAGCCCTGAGTGTCTGCCAGGCTCAAGGGAGCATGGGAGTGGGGTGCTGAGGAGAAGGAAGGAGATGATCACTGGAGACAGAAGAACAGGAACGGAGAGGCCAGGATCTTGGCTGAGCCACCCACAAGGAGTCTGAAGCAGCAGCATGATAGGGGTGAAGAAAGTCATGAACCATTTGCTAAGTCTTGGTTGGATGAGGAAATGTACCAAAGAAAGTCCAGAAAAGACCTAGACTAAGGCAAGGAAAAGACCTGAATGACCTTAGCCTCAATCGAGCAGGTAATTTGCAAAACTGTGAACGAGCAATGTTTTGGAAGTACAATATGGAACAAGGAAGATGTAAGCCCAGTTCCTAGCCCCAAGGTCAAGAGCATAAGAATAAACAGTTTCTATCTGAGAGGGCTGCAGCAGAAGTAGGATCTCTGGGCAGCCAGCAGCAACCCTCTCAGTCACCCGAGCATCTCCTGGGAAGCTTCTAAAATGCAGAGTACAGGGGCCCCAGACTAATTAAATCTAATGTTTAAGGAAAGCGCCTGGACTTCATGGGAGAAGGCTCCAATTACACACAAATCGTCCTTCCAACCTTCTCCAGTCTCATGGATCCTGCAATCCCTGTAGTTGCACAGGGCCTGGCCCTCAGAAGGGCCTCACACTTGGTTTGATGCTCTGCTGTTGCCATTGTGAAATTCTTAATACTTTATGAACAAGGGGACCTGCAAATTCATTCTGCTCTGGACCTCACAAATTAAGTAGCCAGGCCTGTCTGGGCAGCAGTATCTTTTAAAAAATCTTCTTGAGGGCTTCTGGTGTGTGGCCAGGGTTGAGAATCACGAAGTCAAGCCAAGAGTTAGGAGGAATGTGTGAAGAAGTGCTGTGGGTGTAGGGAGTTTGCCACCATGGCGCAGGAGTTTGGAGAGTGGGAGGGAAGGAGAGAGGGAGGAGAGCAGACTGAGTCAGGGGAAGATGGAAGAGGGTGTGGGGCGAGGATGGATGGGCACAGAGATTTCCAGTCTAGGTTAATGCTTGGCCCCTTGGAGAAGGATGGGTGCTTGAGCCTAACAGCATTCTGCCATGGACTGAAAGGGAGGAACGGTGGTGGGATGTGGGGCTGGAGAGCCTTTTCCTTGTAATTTCCGGGGAAGTGCATGGGTAGCTTGGGGGCAATGGATAGAAAAGCAGGGCTTACGCAGGGGTGGGGACAAGTGTGAACAAGCTGAGCAGATCGCTCTGGGCTGGGGCGCTGTGTGATTGCACTGAGTATTGGGCTTGGGTGTGTGGGAGGATCTCCAGGGCTCCTCCAAACTGAGAGACTCATGATGCTTTGGCTGGAGGTCCAGACTGGAGAGCTGTCATCAAACAGATGGCATGTGAAGCCAGGCCAGCCTCACGTTTGAGGCCTTTGGAGTGCTCAGGGGACCTTATCAGGGATGCGGCCTGTTCCTGAGAATCTTCTTTTCCCCTGAGAGTCTGAGAGGAAGTGAACAGAGCAGTGTAAACTGAGACAGGGCTCTGGGAAGAGGATGCTCCCCAGAGAAACAAGCCGCAAAGAGAGGCGCCACGGGCTCAGCTGTCAATGAAATGTTGGTTGTTTTTCTAAACTACAAGAGATAAGAGGTGGTGAAATCTTCCCTTAGCTTCAGCCCTTAGTATAAATATTTCTTTCAAAGTCAACGCAGGCAGGGCTGGGCCTGGAGGAGGAGCCAGGTACACAAGCCCTGCTGCTCCGCCTTGGGAGCTGCTTTGTCTGGGACCTGCCGTGAAGGTGCCAGGTGAAACCAGGTGCATTGGGGCTCCTGAGGCCCCTCCAGGAGGGATCCTTCCCTAGAGGCAAATGAGAAGCTGCTGGAGGAAAACCTCATCTTGAGCTTTTAGCGATGGTCAGGGAACGTCAGACACCATTGCCTCTCCCCCAAGCTCAAACATGGCTTCTCAGCAGGAGAGATTGGTGAAGGTCCTCTGACTCAGGACACCCCCAGATTCAACAAAGCAAATCTAAGCTCTTGTTATTTTAGGAGCAGCTGGGGCATGAGGGCAGCCTCTCACCTGGGTACATTTTTATCTACCTTGGCCTCAGAGGAGCTTAGCCTCTCCTGCTCACTGGTCTCCAGCCTCTCATGGTCCAACTGGATCTCTTCCAAGACCACCTGTGGTTCTGCTCCAATGAGATGCCTGAGTTGGCCCCAAGTGCACCCTGGCTGATGGGTCACTGTTCACGTGGAGGAAGGTCCGCATCCGGGCGTCCCCATCCAACAGCAGGATCAGGCAGCCACGCAAGGAAGGCCCCCCAGAGCATGCTGGGTGGTCAATTGCCAGGGACACAGGCTACTGTGGCTGTTCCACTCTTCACAGAAAGCTTCTAAAATTATAGGTCCGCCGAGAACTGCCCTGAAAAAGTCTGACTTTTTTAAAGTGGCGAGGACAGTCTGTCTTACTAGTTGGTTGGTTGGGTCATTGGCAAGTGTGATACCATTTGACTCACCATTCTTATTATTGAAGTTTCCTTAAACCACCCGTGGAGAGGATGGGTTCTCCCTCCCTCTGCCGAGGACACCTACACAGAGTGTAGATAAGGTTTCATCTGCTCTTGACTTCACGTTCACAGTGTCACATTCCTAAGGTGTGCCGTGTCCAAGAATGTGGGTGTAGTGCTTCTCACCCAGCTAATTCATCCCCGTGCACGTGGATGAGCGTGTATCTGGGGGTGGGGCTCACACCTTCTGAGCATCCCACGGCGACCTCACCTGAATCCCCACACTTTTCACACCTTCCCCCAGGCCCCCAAATCCCATGAATTTCTGCCTCTTCCCTGAAATCCCTTACTTCTCCATTCTTTGCCTGAGAACCTGGCCTTTACCTGCTCAATCTGGAACTCTTCAAGCTTCTTGCTTTGCTGACTCTTTCCTACCCACTTCTGATTTGGAGTCAGAAGAAGTTAGGAAGTTTCAGATTTAGGAAGGTGGAGAAAGAAACGGGAGGGTCTGGATTCTGGAATTCCAGTAGATTATCCACCGGCCTCCCCTCAACCCTGGGTGCTTAAATCCTTCCACTTCAAGGTAATCTGCTGAGATTTGCAGGTCCTAGGAGGCTGTAATTGCTCAAGAATGTTTGTCTCCTCACCAACCTTGAAATACATTAAAAAAATCACTTTCACTTGCCCCTTTCCAATATCTGAGGTTTTTTTTTCCCTCTTCCACTGCCACAGGTAGGGGGAAGCCATCCTGCCCCGTTTTCTTCTTGGTGGAAATCTTTGTGACCTTTCAAACCAGAGACCTGGCTCCTTCTACTTCTGGTGAACCCATGGGTCAATATGGTTGTGTGGTGCACCTGGGCGCCTGGGGAAGACCTTTCCATCTCTCGGCCACCATATGTCACTTGACATGTCAGGGAGCTCTGCCATTGCCCTCTGTGGGAGCCTGTGCTGGTCCCACTGCCATGGAAGCCGCGTCCTATCTATGAGCTGGGAGAACTGAATGTGTCTTCCTTGGGGAATTTTCTGGTCCAGAACATCTCTCATATCTCAACAGCATCTGTCTCTTGCTGAAGATCAGATATAAGGGCTCCAGCACCTTCTGTCTTGGTGTTCCACATCTATCTGCAGACCTTAGCCTAAATCAGTGGTTTCCAAGCTTTTCTGATTATGTACTCATTTAGTAAAAAGTTGTGTGTGGGAGGCATACGTATTCTCCATATATTTATTTAAAAACCGTACATTATGTGAATTATAAAATATACGTCACGTTGAGGTTAAAACAGAGGAGCAAGGTGAAATAAACAATTTTAAAAGTGTTGTTAGTTGTGGTAGCTTTATATCACCAGTGGTTAATACCTCACGGCATCGTAGGAATTTAGGTTTGATTCATCGATAACAGCAGGGATATGATTTTGTTCTGTCCTCCTGTGGGATCTGACCAGCTCCCAGTGCTTTTAGGGTGCAGCATGGTGGGGGTGAGGGGAAGCCTGCGTGTAAGAGACAATCAGCTCCCCTTTTCCGTTTTCCCTCCTGTGCTTGCAGCTTCTGCATTGTTTCCAGTTGGGCTTTTACCCATCTGTTTTGTAAGAATTGATTACATCACAATGAGATCTAATCTTTATACATCCACTTCATTTGCTTCTAGTCACTCTTCCCAGGAGGGGGACTTGTCACCTCTCCCCGCAAGGTGTGGTACTCCCTCCTCCCTCAAGAAGCCTCAAATCCTGCAGTTAGGGGCACCCAGGAGCACCTTTATATTACAGATTAGAATATTAGCTTCTTAAAGCTGCCGTAATCAAGTACCACAGACTGGGTGGCTTAAACAATAAAAATTTATTTCCTCACAGTTCTGGTTGCTAGAAATTCGACATCAAAGTGTGGACAGGGCTGGTTCCTCCTGAGGGCTGTGAGGGAGAATCTGTTCCAGGCCTCCCTCCTAGCTTACGGTGGTCAGCCAGCAATCTTTGGCATTGCTTGGCTTCAAGACTCATCACCCCGATCTCTGCCTATCTCTTCACGTGGCATTCTCTCTGTGTCTCTGTCTGTCTTCTTCTCTTTGTGTGTGTGTGTGTGTCTATCCAAATTTCCCCTTTTTATAGGGATACCAGTCATATTGGATTAGGGCCCACCTTGACCTTATTTTAATTTGATTAGCTCTGTAAAGACCCTATTTCCAAATAAGGTCACATTCTGAGGTGCTGGGGTTAGGACTCTAAAATATATTTTTGGGGGGACAGTGGGGAGCACCATTCAACCCATAACCATTAGTAAAGCTCATTTTTGTCTTACTTTTTAGATAATCAAAATAGAAGTCCTATTCTAGCGTATTCTAGCATCTCAGTAGGTAATGGTCTGGTACACCCACGGGTTGTGGGTACTTTTCTTTTGAGTCCACTGCCTCATTAGTTCTGTCCTTCCTCCTTTTTCCCCCATGATCATTCAGCCCCAGTTCCTACCGGGGCAGGGAGGGTATGAGTGTGGAAGACCAGGCCTTCTTCAGGAGCTACAGTGATGCGGAAGGTTCATTTAATGCTGGCCTTCCGGTATCCACATGGCTGAGTGAGCCACCAGGGAACCTCCATTCCCTTGTTCCAAACCTCAGAAATAATAGAGAAGACAGTTTTAAGTGAAGGCATAACTGCACGTAAAAGCAAGCAGGGGAAAGACAGTTTGGTGTTTCTTCAAAAAGTTAAACATAGAATTACTATAAGACCCAGCTACTCCACGCTTAAGTATATACCTCCCCAAACTGAAAATGTATTCAAACAAAAACTTGTACATGAATATTCATAACAGTGCTATTCACAATAGCCAAAAGGTGGAAGCAACCCAGTGTCCCTCAACCAATGAATGGATAAACAAAATGTGCTACATCTGTGCAACAACAGAATAGTACTTCACCATAACAAAGAGTGAAACTCTGATACATCCTACATCATGGACGAACCTCAAACACATGATGCTAAGGGAAAGAACCCAGTCACAAAAGGTCACATATGGTATGACTCCATTTCTGTGAAATGTCCAGCATAGACCAATCCATAGAGACAGAACGCAGATTAGTGGTCGCCAGGGGCTGGGGGGAGGGGAGGGTGGGGAGTGACTTAATGGGATGGGGGTTTTCTTCTATGGTGATGAAAATGTTTTGGAACTAGATAGAGGTTTTGGCTGCACAGTGCTGTGAATGTAGTCAATGCCACTGAACTGTACCTTTTTAAATGGTTGATTTTGTGTTACTTGAATTTAATTTTCAATTAAAACAAGTAAAAGGCAAGAAGGGGAAGTCTCGGGAGACCAGAGGCTGTGCGGACTGAGTAACCATGGATGGCTCTGTGGGCACCCCCTGTGATGGGACTCCAGAGAGAGCACCCAGTTGGTGCCGTCCTGAAACTGGCCTGTACAGCCTCCACCGTGCAGCTCACGGGAAGATCCGAGTAACAAGATGGAATCTTTTCTCTTTAAAAACATCAAGTGCTGTCTGCTGTCCAGAGCTCTAGGGCAATGTCGTGGTATTAGTAACCACAATTTACAAGGACCCTTCCTGCCTTCTCTATCTCCCTCACAAACCTTCAAATCCGGTATTTTAAATTCCTCCTGTTTTCTTTGGAATGCAGTTAATTGACTTGGAATGATCATAATCTCCAGTGGAGAATAACATGCTTACTGGGTAAATAGCTCCTTCTCAAAGGAGCTGCAAAAAAGCAGATTATGTGCAAATTCAGAGAATGCTTTTCGGTGCCAAGCTCTGGTTGGATCTGAAAGGTCCTGTCAAGTTTCAGATTCACAGCTTGTCATTTATATGGTTATTTATGTCACTTATTAACTGTGGTGTGTTTGTGACACTCTAATTATGACTGCCCTCTTAGTTTGTCTTGCAAACAGCAAGAGGAGATTGCTTTGTGACAGGAGTTCACCCTGGGATATTCTTGAACACATCTGGGGAAGGAGGCGGATCAAAAGGGCTGATGGCTTTGGCATAAGTTCATTTGACCCGCATCCTTCCCCAGATGTGTTGCCAGGCGTTTCTGCTGCTCTAGGTCCCGCAAGAGGCAGAAAGATCCACTCTTGGAACCTGAGAAGTGCTGTGTCTTGAATAGCCTTTGTTTCTAGGAGATTCCGAGGCGCGCAGAAGGAAGCTCTGCATTTCTTGAAGGTGGTTCAGAAAGTCAGCCCAAGTAGGGAATTGTGAAGAGCCAGTATCTTGCTTTTCGAGAAATGTGTTCTAATTTTTGACATTCTGATATTAAAAAAAAGACCTGGAGCCATAATTCTTAGTCTTGTACCTGCTGGGCAAGGGGATCTGCTCTGCTCCGAAGGATCTGGTCTCTCTCACTTGGACCTGGAATGAAAATGGACCCACATTGTGAGGCTTCTGGTTATAGTGTTCAACTTTCCTCCACCCTCCCCACCCTGGGGGGCTGTGGGGTGAAAGGTAGGGTGAGGGTGAGGCCAGGGCAGCAGAAGAGAAGTGAAGAGAGTGGGTTCTCGGCTCACAGTGAACTCTACCCAGCTCCTCCAGCTCTGGGTGAAGTTCACAGGAGGAGACTGAATCCTGACACTTTCAAGGAGAACCAAAAACTATAAGAAAAGCACGTCTGTAAAGAAATATTGCACTGAGCTGCAAGACATGCTGTGAAAAGTGCACCCTGGCCATTACTGGTGGCCGGGAATGGTTTTGTCTCCTAGGTGGGGTTTTTAACTTGGGTTGTGGTTACACCATGGTGCCACAGTCCCCATCACTGCCCACCATGGCCTTCAGAACAACTCAGTGCTTTAGAGAAAGGAAAGCTGGAATTCACTCACATCCTGCCATCTCCTTGGAAAGAGACCATTCCTGCTGGTTTCCTTTTTTTTTTTTTTTGCGGTACACGGGCCTCTCACTGTTGTGGCCTCTCCCGTTGCGGAGCACTGGCTGCGGACGTGCAGGCTCAGAGGCCATGGCTCATGGGTCCAGCCACTCCGCGGCATGTGGGATCTTCCCGGACCAGGGCACGAACCCGCGTCCCCTGCATCGGCAGGCGGACTCTCAACCACTGCGCCACCAGTGAAGTCCTCCATTTTTTTTAACTGAATAAAAATTTATTTTAGCATTTGAAGTTAATGGTTTCCATTTTTATAAAATCCAGTTAAGTGCTGATTGACACCTGCCCTTCCCAGACCATTTTAGCTTCTTGCTTTCCTTAAGTTAGGATGCCATTTTCCACATCCCTGATGCTTTGCAACTGGGTAGGAGTTTGAGCCCAGGCTGCTTGAAGCAGTGGCTACCTATCTATCCAGAGTCTCTGAGACTTCAGACAGGCCCAGCCAGTTGCCTTCTGCCAGGCAGGGGAATTTCTAAAAAGAAAAAAAGGCAAAACAAATGTCAAGCGAATGACCCTACAAATATGTCAAAGTGAATTTTCACAAAGGAGCAGAAGCAATTCAGTTGAGGAAGGATGGTGCTGGAACGATGGATATCCACAGGCACCGAAATGAACCTCAGCCTAAACCTCGCACATTTAGTGCTCACGTTATTACACAAAAGTTAACTCAAAATGGATCATGGACTTGAATATAAAATATAAAACTTTTAGAAAAAAATAGAAGAAAATCATGGGGACCTAGGGCTAGGTGAAGAGTTTCTAGACTTGATACCAAAACCATGATCCATAAGGGGAAACATTGGTCAATTTTACCTCTTCAAATTAAAACCTTTGCCCTGTGAAAGACTCTGAAAAGAGAATGGAAAGACGAGTTACAGCCTGGGAGAAAATATTTGTGAACCACACACCCAACAAAGGATTCGTATCTAAAATATACAAAGGACTCTCGGACACTCAGTAGTAAAAAAGCCCTAAACAATCCAATTAGAAAATGGGCAAAGACATAAACAGTTGTTTCACTGGAGAAGATATGCAGAAGGCAGAGATGCACATGAAAAGGTGTTGAACACCATTAGCCATTAGGGAGATGCAAGTGAAAAGCACGACAAGCTATCATCGCACACCTATCAGAATGGCTAAAATAAAAACCAGTGATAACACCAACTGCTGGCAAGGATGGGGAGAAACTGGATCACGGCTGATGGCTGGTGAGAATGGAAATGGCACGGCTACTTTGGAAAAGAATCTGGCAGCTTCTTACAAAACAAAACATGCACTTACCATATGACCCGGCAATCAGACTCTTGGACATTATCCCAGGGAAATGAAAACTTATGCTCACAAAAATAAAAGAAAACCTCTACAAAAATGTTCATAGCAGTTCTATTTGTAAGAGCCCCAAACTGGAAACAACCCAAACGTCCTTCAGTGGGTACATGGTTAAACAAACTTGTACATCCATATCGCTGTCAAATTCCTGGTTGTGACATTATACTATAGTTATGCAAGATGATGTTATCTTTGGGAGAAACTGGGTGAAGGGATCTTCCTGAATTATCTCTTACAACTGCAAAGAAACCTACAATTACCTCGAAATAAAGTTTTTTCTAGAAAGTTATATTAGAAAACGTCAAGTGAATCAGACTCTAAGAACTGGGGAGCTGTGGGGCATGAGGCAGACCCCAGAAGGAGCAGAGGAGCGGCGGCCTTTGCATCAAAAGCACAATTAATAATAGCAGTGCCTCTTACCATACGACCCACCGGTTATGCTCCTTGGTGTTTACGCAAATGAACTGAAAACTTTTGTCCACACAAAAACCTGCACACAGATGTTTAGAGCAGCTTTATTCATAATCACCCAAACTTGGAAACAACCAAGATGTCCTTTAGTAGGTGAAAGGAATAAATAAACTGTGGTAGAGGTAGAAAACAAACGTATGGTTACCAGGGGGAAAAGGGTGGGGAGAGGGATAAATTGGAAGACTGGGATTGATGTATACACACTACTATATATAAAATAGATAACTAATAAAACCTACTGTATAGCACAGGGAACTCTACTCAATACACTGTAATGGTCTCTGTGGGAAAAGAATCTAAAAAAGGGTGGATATATGTATATGTATAACTGATTCACTTTGCTGTATGGCAGAAACTAACACAACATTGTAAATCAACTCTACTCCAATAGAAATTAAAAAAAAAAAACCACGGTGGTGCATCCAGGCAATGGAAATATTATTCAGAGCTATAGAGAAATGAACTGTCAGCCATAAAAAGACATGGGGAAAATGGAAAGGCATATTATTAAGTGAAGGAAGCCAATCCCAAGAGGCTACATCCTGTATGATTCCAACTATGTGACATTCTGGAAAGGCAAAACTATGGAGACAGTAAAAATATCAGGGCTTGCCAGGGGTTAAGGAGGAGCGGGGGATGGATAAAAAGGCAGAGCACAGAGGGTTTTTAGGACAGTGAAAATACTATGTGTGATACTACACCAATGGATACATGTCTTTATGCGTATGCCCTAATCCATAGAATGTACAACGTCAAGAGGAACTCGAATGTAAACTGTGGACTCAGGGTGATAATCATGCGGCAATTCATTGACTGTAACAATGAGGGATGTAACATCTAGTGGAAGATGTTGATAATGGGGGAGCTTATGCACACGTGGAGGTGGTTTATATGGGAAATCTTGGTACCTTTTGCTTAATTTTGCTGTGAACCTAAAACTGCTCTAAAAACTAAAGTCTATTAAGAAATAATCATATCTCTGGTGTTAACTGAAATCTTCACACAATTCAAGGTGTTTTTAGGAACATTTTCTTCTTTAAAGGACCATGCTCTGGGCTCGGTGGAAGGTGGAGGGTGTAAAATGATAGTAAGTGCTGTGTAGAGGACCCTAGCAAGAGCCTGTGTGGGTAAGAAGTGTGCCCTGTATTACCTGACTCTCCATAGTGGATGGGAGGCACTGATATGATCAGAATTTCTTTTCTTCTAGGGCAGGGATTGGGTGAGGAGAAGGCTCCCTGGGGCTCACTGGTAGGGGTGAGCCTACCAGTGGGTGGCTCACTGGTAGGGGTGAGCCTACCAGGGGTGGATAGGTGCATTGAGACTCCAACCCAGGAAAGCTGGATGGAGGCAGGGAAGAGAGGTAGGTGTGTGGTCCAAGAGAGGGAGGATCAGGGCAGAGAAATGATAGGGGTCTACTAGAATTCTCTTCTTGTCACTGGATGTCATGACCTAACATAACAGTGGGACTATACTGTATACACAGGATAAGAAAAGGAAAGGAGAAAGAAGTAAAGGGAGCCAGGAACAGGGTCTAAACTCAAAATTTGGAAGGGGTAGGATTCTGAAACCTGGGATGGATCTAGTAATTAACCCAAAGTGTTGTTTGACTTTGGGGACTTCATATAGAGTCAGAAAAAGGGAGAGAACGTGGTGGGAGGGATTTTTCTTGGTGTCATGACTTTGGGGGAGGGATGCTAGCTAATTTCCCTCCTTTATTTTTTCTTAAGCTATTTATCTCTTTTCCAAGCACTTGTTTAGGGACGCAGGCTTTCCTGCTGTCCACCCCAGCGGAAAAAGATGTCTACCTTTTGTGGTCTCTTGGGGGAACCACTCAGACCTCCTGGAACCTTCGGAGCTGGGAGGGCCATGTTGGTCTTTCCAGGTATGAGGCTGCCTCCAGGCAAGAAATCTAGAGGGGAATTTGAGCCCCGGCTTGGCCTCTTCTTGGCTGTATCAAACCAAAATGAACTCTCAGGATGCCTGAAAATCAGGGGAAGTGAAGGAGAAAAAATGAAGCAACTGCAGAGGCGGGGGAGAAGATTCCAGAGCCTCACGGGGCTGACTAGGTGCTGCCACCTTGGTAAGAGGAGGGGCAAAAAGTTTGGAAAGAGCCGGGGGAGGAGAGCTCTTGTCCTCCAAGCCCTCCTTTTGTGGGCAGCCCCTCACCCCTACCCCATCCAAGGTGACCAGGAGTGCCCTCTGTCAGTTCAGTGTGGTGGCAGGTGCTCACTCTTTGGTGACCATAATGATGTTTCCTTATGGGGACAATGAGAATGATTTGAGATGGCAATGAAATTCAAAAGACCTATGGTCATCTAATCCCTCCTAACAGGCCTTGGATCTCCATGACGTCTGTTGAGCTGACGTCTGTTGATCTGGGACCATGTGGCAGAGGTGGCCAAGGGCCCAGCCCTTCTGCCACCTGAGGGCAGCCTGGTCCGCTGCTAGCCTCACCCCTATCAGTCATTGAAATGACAACTGGTAGTTAAGGAGGGAAAGAAAGCACTGATGCTTTGCGGGGAGAGAGGAAGATTTGCCTGAGAAGCAGCTGCATTTGGAACTTGGAGTCAGAACAGATGACCCCAGAAGCAAGCACCCTCACCTCCAGGGCTGAAGGGCTGACTGTCCTGGTGGCACACTGCATTTGGGTGGCCATCAATCACCACACGGCCTGCGTTTCTTCCCCACCGACAGCGGCCTCCTGGAGGGCAGATCGGGTCTCTCTCACTGGGTTTTTCCTGAAACACAGCTGTGTGAGGCTGGCTCAGCCTTTTGGCCCTTGTCATGGGGTTGAAACCTGAGAGGGTCGGTGACCTTAATTAGAACTAGAGGCTCTCACCTGTCTTGACATCCACTACTTCTAACCCCAAACTAAGGTGTTTTTAAAATCCTAGACACTTTGCTTTTTAAATTTTAAAATGTCACTTAACCTTTTATTTTGAAATTTTTCAAGCCTACAGAAAAGTTGTGAGACTAGCACAATGGACATCTGTCTGCCCTTGACCTACATTTATCAATGGTTAACACTGTTACGTGTGCTTTTAGCTCTCTCCATATGCAGACTTATTATATTATTATCAATATTTATGGAACCATTTGAGAATAAGTTGCAGACACGATGATCCTTTGTCCCTGAAGGCTAAGAATAAGGGCTCTCACTTTTATAATCACAATATAAGTGTTAAGTTCAGAAAATTTAACACTGATACAATACTAATATGTAATATACAGTCCATATTCAAGTTTCACCAATGTTCCCCAAAGTGTCCTTTATGGTAATTTTCTGAGCCCAAGTAAAAACCTATTATTCTTAGCGTCAACAGTTGTTGAAAAGGTGGATCTGGCTGTACACACACACACACACCACAGACACACACACACACACACACACTATACCACACATACACCACACCACACATACACCACAGACATACACATATCACACCACACAAACACACACACACACACCACAGACACACACAATCACACACAACACACACTGCCCCAGATTTAAGCTTCATTGCCAAGCGTGCTCCCTGTAAGAGGATTGTAATGTATTTACTCCTTTATTTTTTGGTGACAAGCTGCCTCCCCCCGTGCTGGGGTCTTCTCACCAGGCTCTTTCCTCCAATTGCTGGGGCAAGGGGCTTGGGGGTCTGTCCTGTCTCACTCCCTGGGCTTGTGGGGCGGGAGGAAGGTAGGGCCAGATCAGGCCAGCTCTTCCTGCAGGGGTGATGCCCACTTGACAGTGGGCTGCAGTGAGTCTTTGCTTTTGACCTACCACCATCCACTCACAGAGATGGAAAATGCAGTGCTAAAAAGAATTTCGGGGATCACACTGCTCCACCTTCCTCTTCATTTGACTGAGAAGAAAACTAACATTCAAGGAGGTGAAGTGACTTGGCTAAGGTCACTTTGCCAGCAGATGGAATGGGGATCAAACTGATATTTTTTTCAGCCCATTCAGCTGTTTTACAGATACCCAAGTCTGGGGAGCAGGGAACACAGGGACAAAAGAGAGAACACATTCCCTGGAGAGAATGAGAAGCACGGGCAGTGAACATGCTTCTGGAAATATGAAGAGGCAAAGCTTTGGGTGCACAGTAGCCCCTGTGACGGTGTAGCATCTGGAGGGCTGGGGGTCAGGCTCCTCTCCCCCGAGGAGGTGAATCCACGGTGAAGTGGTCCCCAGGGCTTGGTGGTAAAGTGGCTCCCTGATAGGAGAGGGCTGAGAGGCTGCTCGTGCCCCATGTCTGTCCCAGCTCCTAAGTGCTCTTGGTTTGGTTGTTCTACTTTCCTTGGCTTCCTCTCTGGGACTGGAGTCCACTGGGAAGAATATGCTATAATCTGCTCTTCTTGCTTTGGAACTCACCAAGGCATGCAGACAGGAGACACATGCTCAGCATGAACGAGAAATCATAGCTAAAATCATCATTTCTCTAGTGGCATCCAATTGGATTTTACAGGACTAAATGGTTAGACAGAAAGTCATAGGCTAACAAAATAGGAGCTTCTGCCAATGATCCCTCTGCTGCCGGTTGTGGGGTTGGAATCAGTGGCCTGATTTATGGGGATCCCATCCACTGGGAATGCAGAATCGTGTGCCAGAGTTTGGGGCTTCATTCCTCCTGAAGACAGCCCAGAGTGGAGACCATCCAGGCTGCATCTGTTTTGCAGATTAGGAGAGACACACAGAAAACAAACCATTGTGTTCCTGCCACTCTCGTGGCTCATGGTGGTCCAAGCCAAGCTATGATGGCCAAGAGTTAACACGCACTGGATGGAACCCGGCCTTGGAAAAATCTTTTCCTTTTTGAAAACTACTTGAACAACATATTCAGAAGTCCATGACTGCAGAGAGGGAAGTTTGGGCAAAAGGATCAGTCCTATCCCTTCTCTAAGTTAGATCTTCTGTTTTTATTTACAACAACAAACATGAACCAACTGTTATCATTTATTGAGAGTTTACTGTGTGCTGGACCCTGTTCTAAGTGCTTTAACTATTGTTTTCTTTAATCCTCCGTACAGTCCTATGAGATAGGTCCCATTTTATAGATGAGAAAACTAAGACTGAGAGAAGGTGAGAAATTTGGATAAGGTCACACAATAAGTAAGTGGCAAAATCAAGACTCTAGCCCAGATAGTCTGGTGCCAGCCTGTTCATCCTCAACCACTATCCTTTATTTTTCTTAACAAATCATTTTTTTTCAGGTTGGTGTGTGTTTGCTACAGATTAAATGTTTGTTTTCCTTCAAAATTCATGTTGAAGCCTAATCCCCAATGTGATGGTATTTGGAGGTGGAGCCTTAGGGAGGTGATTAGGTCATGAAGGTGGAGCCCTCATAAATGGGATTAGTTCTTATAAAGAGACCCCAGTAACCTAAATGTCAATTGACAGATGAATGGATAAAGAGATGTGGTACATATACACAATGGTATATTACTCAGCCATAAAAAGAGTGAAATAATACCATTTGCAGCAACATGGATGGATCTAGAGATTATCATACTAAGTGAAGTCGGTCAGACAGAGAAAGACAAATATCATATGATATTGCTTATATGTGGAATCTGAAATAAAAAAAGATACAAATGAAGTCATTTACAAAACATAAATAGACCCATAGACATAGAAAATAAACTTATGGCTACCAAAGGGGAAGGGGGGAGTGATAAATTAGGAATTTGGGATTAACACATACACACTACTATATATAAAACAGATAACCAACAAGGACCTACTGTATAGCACAGGGAACTATATTCAATATCTTCTAATAACATATAGTGGAAAAGAATCTGAAAAAGAATATATATATATATATATGAATCACTTTGCTGTATACCTGAATCACTGTAAAGCAACTACACTTCAATAAAAAATTTTTCTTAAAAAGAGACTGCAGAGATTCCCCCTGACCATTTTGCCATGTGAGGACACAGCAACAAGATGGCTGTCTTTGAACCAGGAAGTGGGTCTTCACCAGACACCAAATCTGCTGACTCCTTGATCTTGGACTTCCCAGTCTCCAGTACTCTGAGAAGTAAATAGTTGTTTATGATCCACTCAATCTATGGTACGTTTGTTATAAGAGCCCAAACGCACTTAGATAGTGTTAGAGGTGGCATGAGCCTGGGCTGGGGGTTCCTACGTGAATCTCCTTGTATGTAGATATGATATGATATATTTCCAACTTTCTAAGCCACTGTGGAGCATTTGGGGAACAGGAGTGGATCTGCAGTGTGTTGAGCCTGGTAAGTGGCATGGCCTCTGTCTGAGGGGCCAACACTCTCATTTATGGAGTGAATGTCATGGAAAAGGAGGATGGCAGGCAGTCTCTGAGAATTCCCCCAGTGGTCCCTGCCTCCTGTATTTATTCTCTTGTGTAATCCCCTCTCCTTGAGTGGTGCTGGACTTACTGACTCTCTTGAATAAGGCAGAAGTGATGGGATGCCATCTTGAAATTAAATTATAAAATGATTGTGCCTTCCATCTTAGGTGTTCACTCTCTCTTGGATCACTCATCTTTGGGGAATCCAGCTGTTGTATTGTAGGGTAGCTCTGTGGAGAAATCCACATGATGAGTGGGAGGTCTTTCAACAATCAAATGAGTGAGCTTCAAAATAAATCCATCCCACTTCCATCAAGCCTTTGGATGAAATCACAGCCCTGGCAGATAGCATGACTGAAACCTCATGAGAGACCTTTAGTCAGAGACACTCAGCTAAGCCATATCTGGATCCCTGACTGAGAGAAACTGTGAAATGATAAATGTTTGTTGTTTTCAGCAGCTAAGTTTTGGGATAATTTATTGCACCATAATAGACACTGAATACGAGGAGCATCTGGGACTCATCTCCCCCCTCAGGTGTTGCCTGGTTTCTAAACCCCTGTGTACATCTGATCCTCCCCCACCTCTTGGGGACCACAGAAGAGACACATTTTGAAGGATTGTGTGGATAGGGAGAATTGAGGAGTTAGGCATCCCCTCAGTTAAAATGCTGAAAAGTTATAGAAAATATGCAAAAAAAAAAAAAAAAAAAAAACCCTCCCAAAACCAACCAAACAAAAAATTCCTCAAAACCACACTTTTTCTATTTATAAATTGGGGACAATAACATTATACTTGACTTTGAAGGTTTTATGCAGATTAATTAATTAACTCAAAAAAGTATGACAGAATGTCTTCCATGTGCCAAGCATTGTTCTGAGGACTTGGAATGTGGGGACCAAGACCCAGAAAATGCCTACCCACTTAGAGCTTATATTCTAGTGGGAAAATCTGCTTATTCTACAGGAGCTATAAGTCTGTATGGGTGCAGAGATGTGCTACTTTTTCACTGAGCTTTATGTCATATTTACTGTTCCATTGGTTTTGATAATTTACATATTAAATTTTTTACTTGCTATAGTTTACTTAACCGTACCTAATAGTTAGGCATTTTGATTTTTCCAGTTTTTGATCATTACAAACAGCCACTGTACACAAATCTATATAATTAACTTCCAACAGTTCCTTTGAATTATTTCCTTAAAAAAATTCCCAGAAGAGAATAATAATTCCCTTCCTAAAACAATAATTCACATCCTAAAGGATGTGAATATTTTTTGATTCTCATTAGATAGTACTAGATAATGCTCCAGAAATGTTATATCATCAAATTATATAGTTATCAATAATGCTTTCTTAAAATTTCTGGTATTCTTAGCAATGAATTTTAATCGTTTAATTCCTTGTTTCGTAATTCAAAAGTTACAAAATGCTATTTCTTAGTTGACTTGAATTGTACAAAGCTGAACATTTTTCTTTCATATCATATACATAAAACTAATTAGGCTGGGTTAAGATATGGTTACAACATGTCAAAATTCTTAATGACTTATAACCACAGAGGTTTATTTCTTGCTCATGCTACATTTCCACTGTGGGTTGACCAGTTGATGTTTCTCCTCATGTCCTCATTGTAGGAGCTATGCTGGTGAAGCCACCACTTTCTGAAATGCTGCTGGTCATGAAGAACTGAGAAAGAGTAGCAAATCATATGTAGGCCATTAAACGCTTTGGCCTGCAAGTTACATGTGTCACTTCTCCCACCATTTCATTGGCCAAAGCAAGTCACATGGTCACACCCTACTTCACCGGCAAGGGATCTACAATCCTATCATGGTCCCAAGAGACAATCCAGAAAAATCTAGAAGGCAGAACTAATGACTACCACATCATGGTTTACTATTTTTTTATGTGTAAATGGACTACTTATTCTTGGATCACCTTTTGGTAGGCAATGATTCTGATAGAATAAAAAGAAGCGTAATGTTCTTTGTTTAATGCTCTTCTCTGAGAACATTTAGACTCTCATATTTCCGTCCCATAGAACTCCACTGTGGACATACCTCTCCTTCCACCAGCTCAAAATCGGCCTTAACCTGGGAGTATTTTTGATTTTGTCTTCATATTTCTTTTTTGCTAAGTCAGAATGACAAAGTGGAGAAATATCCAGTCATCTTTTCCTCGTTCTCAACAATGGGGCACTGTCAGCTCAGGTTTTGCCTGTAGCTTTAAGACTGATTGGTTTCGAGCCCAGGGAGTTTCTTTAAGTGACTGTTTCAGTAGCGATTACAGGATAGTGAGTTGCTTGTTCCCCTTCAAAGGCCAGCCAGTTTGGCTTCATTTCTGTTTAACTGGTGCTTCCTTTGATGTCACTTGTGTAAAAGAGTGTTACTAAAACAGTCAAGGCATATTCGTACTCCATTCTAAATACTGTTTGATGCATATTTCATGATCTGACTGAGAGGGTATGTTCGTTTTAGGTAAAGGCAAATCAAATTTTCCTTTCAATATAAATCAGATAACTTTAATGAGTTGACTCTTGTCTTTCTCATCCGATCTAGCACTTCTTGTACAAAATAATTAGAAAAGAAGCAGTTTGATTAGATAAAGATGTGGTTTTCATCTGGGAGAGCACCTTTAGGAAAATAATGTCGTTCCACCCGGATCATTATGCACTAGTTGGAATATCCCCATTTGGGGAGGAGGGCCTCCTATGGAAAGAGGTGTGAGTCACTGTGGTCAGGGAATTATGCGGAGTCAGGGGTCGGGGCGGGGGGAATGCACACGTGTCTGGGAGACTGCACAGATGCTGGCAACAAACAAAGCCAAGAAATCTACTTCGTTATGCTGTTGACTGTCCCTGGTCTTGAGGGGCAGGTCCCAAGGCATACTTCTTGCAGTTGAATATTGGGTGATGACTGGACATGGTGGCATTTCTGCTTCTGTTTGCCCTGAGGGTGGGCTGGGAGCTTCATTAAAAAAAAAATCAGAGGAATTCCCTGGTGGTCCAGCAGTTAGGACTCTGCGCTTTCACTTCCAAGGGCCCAGGGTTCATTCCCCAGTGGAGGAACTAAGATCCCACAAGCAGCTTGGTGACAACCAAAAAAAACAAAACAAAACAAAAATCAGTTCGCGTTCCCTTCCCATCACATCTAGCGCCATGGTTCTTAGCCTTGGCTCACATTAATATCATGTGGGAAGCTTTTAAAGATACTGATATACAGGCTCCACTTCCTAGAGGTTCTCATTCAGTTAGCATGGGGTGGAGCCTGGGATTCTGTATTTTTTCAGGTGAGCAGGGTTGAAATCCAATGAAGCACAAATACTTCACATCTCTGCTGTGCCCAGTGTATGAAAATACCTGTTCCCCATCAAACGTCCAACAACCACATTGGGAGTATTTGCTTTTTCACGCTTAAGAGAGGTGGTTGCTTCTAACCCTCTCTCCTACGTTCTAGGAGGTAGCTTGAACGGTGTCCCCTCCCCAACCCAAACGTGTCCATGTCCGAGATCCTGTGAGTGTGACCTTATTTGGCAAAAGGATCTTTGTGGCTCTAATTAAGTAAAGGTAGGCAGCTTGAGATGAGGTCATCCAGGACTACCTCGATGGGCTTTATGTTCAACAACAAGTACGTTTCTAAGAGATAGAAGAGGAGACACGGACACGGAGAAGAGGGGTTGGCTAGGTGGAAGTGGAGACAGAGACTGGACTGATGCAGTCCCAAGCCTAGGAATGCCTGCAGCCGCCAGAAGACGGAAGAGGCAAGGAAGGATTCTTCCCTGGAGCCATGGAGGGAACATTGCCCTCCTGACACCGTGAGTTCAGACTTCTGCCCGCCCTGCGCCCCCCACCCAAGCATGAGAAAATAAATTTCTGTTGTTTTAGGTCACCAAGTTTGTGGTAATTTGTTACAGCAGCCGCGGGAAATTAAATACATCTTCTTTCCTTTTTCTTTTATTCACCCTTTCTTTGACTCTTTTCCAGGTGTCTCTTGACTGTTTTTCCAGAATGAAGTTTACATATTTTCTGATTTCTCCATACCATCTCTTGACTGTTGCATCCTGGGACCCCAACTTGTTGCATTCACGGAAGCTGTCCAATGCAAACCCATCGCTGTGGGCCCTACTTAAGAGCCTGGCTGTTTTCTTGCTCATTTTGACAATTCTTCTTTGGAGTGGTGCACTTTTCCCCCTTCACCAGTTTATCCCTCTGCCCGTGCTCCTGGATAAAGTCTTCTTTACCTGTTTTCTCTGAGGTCTTTGTAGCACTAAGTTGACGCTTTGGGGTGTAGAGAGAGGTGAGGCAGTAGAGATAGGGAACAGGCAGAGTGAGAACTCTAGAAACTATGGTGGTCAAGAAGAGTTACAGAGGACCCAGGACCTCCAGAACCAGGGAGCCACTGATGATGCTGGAGAGAGAGCTGGCTCTCTGATGCAGGTATTTTTTGAGTAAGCTTTTAATTTTATTTTAATACACTTTTTATTTTAGAGCAAGTCTCATTGTAGAATTATTGTGAAGATAACACAGAGAGTTCCCTACACCCAGTTTCCCCTATTATTAACATCTAACATTCGTATGGTACATTTGTCGTGATTCGTGAATCACTATTGATGCATTATTTTAAAGTCCACACTTTTTCTTCAGATTTTCTCAGTTTTTCCCTAATGTCTCTTTTCTGTTCCACGATCCCATTCAGAATTCCACATGACATTTAGTTGCTATGTCCCTTTAGGCTCCCCTTGGTTGTGACAGTTTCTCAGACTTTATTTGTCTTTTTACGCCCTTGACAGTTTTGAGGGGAACTGATCAGCTATTTTGTAGAGTGTCTGTCAATTGGGATTTGTTGGAGGTTTTCCTCATGATTAGACTGGGGCTATGGGTTTGGGGGAAGATGACCATACATGTAAAGTGCCATTTTCATCACATCATATCAAGAGTATATGCTATTAACATGACTTATCACTGTTGATGTTATAAAGTAATGTTTGTCAATTTCTACACTGTAAAGTTACTCTTTGTCACCCTTTCCATACTGTCCTTTTTTGGAGGGAAGTTGCTATGTACAACCCACACTTAAGGAATGAGGAGTTACGCTTCATCTCCTTGAGGATGTACTCCATTCTACATAAATTACTAGAAATTCCTCTGCACAGGAGATTTGTCTATTCTCCTCTTTATTTATTATTTATTTATATCATTATGGGCTGATTGATATTTATTTTATACATTGAGTTATAATCCACTACTATTTTAAAGATTTTGTTGCTCAAAATTCTAGCTTTGACCATTGACAGCTCTTTCAGTTTGCTTCTGGGTCCCTCTGAAATACCTGCATCAATGTGGGTTTTGTGGGGTTTTGAGCACTTTCTTACTTTCTGGCACCAGAAGATGCTCCAGGATTATCTTGTATATTTCATGCTCTGGTTCTAGAATCAGTCATTTCTCCAAAGAGCTTGGCTCCTTTATTGGAGAATGCTATCATAAACCAAGATCTGGATGGTTACTGCCTTTAGGTCTTCTCAGCTGACAGAGTAAGGAGATATATGTGTGTACACTAATTTGTGTATATACACTTATCTATAAATGTTTCTATATGTAACCATCAGTATCTATACTAAGCTAACTATGAGTTCATACGGATGTCTCCAACTTTAACCCATTACTTCATAGATTATTCTAGCCTCCTCTCACTTCTTATATGTAACTTCCCCCTCCAACTGTAAGAAAAGTGGCTCTCACTATCTGTGATCCATTTACTTAACTGTCCAATTCCAGTATACATATATAATGACTTTAAAGTTGTTAACCTGTACACTTGTGGGAAACAACTTTATCAGCTAGTGTGCAGTGCTGTGCCTATGTACCATTTCTTTGGCCCTTAGTCTTACAGACTCCACTCATTTCCAAAGTTATCGATACTTAGGTCAGCACATTATTCCCCTGCATTCTGCATTTCATTCTGGGATCTCCTGACCTCCTAAATAATTTTATTCCAGCTTAAGCAGAAAAATACCAGGGAAGGACTTACACTTGCACCAGCACTTGTGGTTAGAATAATGGGAGACTATGATCATCAGAGTCTATGTCAGTCATTCTCTCCTGTGCTGAGAGATGGTGTTGGGCTGATGGGGTTGTTGATCCATCTATAGTATCTAATCATGATTGATATGGAAGAGGAGCAGTTCCACAGAGGAAATGGGGGTTTTGAACAGACAGAAACAACAGATGCCCACATTACATCCCTTATTCCCGTGGCACACACACCAATCTTTCTTCTCATATTTAGAGTTAAAAATATGCATCCTTTTAACAATATTTATGCATCCTCTCTTCCCAAAGAGAGTCAGCCTAAA
The DNA here is from genome assembly GCF_963455315.2 of Globicephala melas. NCBI lineage: Eukaryota > Metazoa > Chordata > Mammalia > Artiodactyla > Delphinidae > Globicephala > Globicephala melas. Next base: position 10,818,301 of record NC_083317.1, on the reverse strand, counting down.
GCCCACACATTTACCATCCCCAGTGGCAAGTCTAGGACCCTGAGTAACATGTTCTGCTTTCTTTTAGTTATGAGTGTGTTTCCTCGTGGTCAGGCAAATACCCAGAAGTATTTGGATTTTAAAAAAGAAGAAAAAACAGGGTAATACTTAACTAAAGATATTAATCTTTAATGGAAGAATGAGGAGGGAGATTTTCTTAGGAAACATCCGTGCATTTGTAGTTCTCTTCACAAAATACCCCACAGGTGCTCAACTACTCTGTTCCTGCATTAGTCTAGTCCTGTAGAGAAGGCAAACAATGAAGGATATGGATTCATGTGTTTCAGGGACATTAGTTCTTACTCTCAGCATTGCTTAATGTGTGTTATTATTTCATCTGTCTACAGGGGTCATTTCTCAGTACTAATTGAAATTCAAATAAGTACCTTATTTTCTCATGACAGTTTCATTTGGTAATCACTTTGTGTCCATCAAGAGTTTTATGTGTGTTCTTCTTTAACTCCATTAATCATAGCTGAATATCAAAGCATTGTAATTAAATTGTATCAAATTGTTTACTTTGAAAAACTTTTAAAAATGTTAATGGACTGGAAATAAATTCTACTAATTGGTACAGAGTCCCTGCAAAGGCAGAATGAGATACAATATGTGACCATTGTTAATACGATAAGACCAGAGTTGGCATTAATGAAAGAACTGTAATAATTTACCATCTGTTTGATCATCTGATATTTCTCAGCATATTGCAAAATACTGCAGAAAGAAGGCAGCTACTAACAGTTTATGAAAGGTAACAATGTTGCATTTCCAAGTAGAAGTTCTCAGTGGTTGAGTCTTTATCACTTTCAGTCTTTTAGAGATTCTGGTCTGTATCACATACACACACACACACACACACACACACACACACACACACACACACACACACTGAGTTCCCCAAATGGTAGAATATTTTAAAATATTTCTATTTTTAAAATTAATGTTTTTAACATAAAATCCAAATTTAATATAACTGTCTCACAAGATGATTACGGGATTTATAAAAAGTATAATTTCAGAGGCATTACAGGTAGTGTGGACTAATAAAGACAAAAGTTAAAAATCAGGCAGATAAACATTGCCATCTATCAATTTTATCAATGTATTACTATGACAATACATGTAAGCTTATTTAGAGATAATGTCAAAAGTTTCAATTTAAGACCCTTTATGGATGTGAAACCCTGCCTTCTCTGCCTTCTGGCTTCCTGGCCTTCCTGAGATATACAACTCTGTTGAGTAGCCCATTTTAAAGATCAATCTTTTCATTTTTCTACCAGAAAATCTTCAGTAATTCTTTATTCCTTAAGCTTTCCACTATGGTCCTCCATAATTTGGCTACCACCTGTCCACTTTCCTTCAGTTCTTATCAATTATCCTCCCCCTACTCCTATTCTCTCCTTTTCCTGGAAAACCATTTCCCAGTTTTAGCAAGCAGTTCCTGAGGGCAGTGACCCTATCTTGTTCATGACACAGATCATGGGTGGTTACAATCTCTCCATGGATATTTGCCAATGAATGAATGTCTACTTACTCAAATTCTACCCATTTTTTAAGACCCAGCTTGAATGATACCACTTCTAAGAAGATTTCTCTGATTCCTTCATCTGGAACTAACTTCCACCTCCAAGCTTCTAGCACTGTGATAACTTCTTTTGTTATACCACTTTACACACACTCATTCTCTGCTGATGATCTATGCTTATTTATCTTTGAGAACATGAGGAACAGAGAGAGGAACTTGGAAAGTCAAAAAAATCACCAACTGATTTGATGTCTACCACTTCTTTGCTGCTTCTCCTTTTACAAATGACAAATGACATTTTCCTACCAAAGTTCACTCTCTCCATTTGTGCTCTGGAACCCACTGGCTCTCTTTTTCTTTACTTCTTCTCTCTGCTGTAACATCAATCTCTTTATATTTATGGGATCATTTTCATCAGCACTCAAACATGTCTTATATTTCTCTTCTTAAAATACAATTCCTATTGATGCAACATCCTTTTCCAATCACTACCACATTCTCTCTGCTCCCTTTTACAGCAAAAATTCTTCAGTTGTCCATGGTATCTCTCTCTACTTCTTCATCTTTTATCCCTTATGCATCCTATTTAGATTGGATTTATAACCCCACTGCTTCATCATGGTTGTTTCTATCAAAGTCATCAGATCAAACTCCACATTGTCAAATCCTATGGTCATTTTACTGTCTATATTTATTCATGCTCTCAGAGGCATTTAACACAGTTGACTACTCTTCTTATTGAGATATTTCTTATGTTAACTTTAATGACACCATATTCATCAGATTTTATTTCTATTTGCTCACCAGTAATGGATATAAAATAAATCATAAAATATTATCAAGTAATCCAAAAAAAGTAAAAGAAGGAAAAAGAGATTAAAGAACATATAGGACAAATAGGAAACAAACAGGAAGATGGTAAATGGAAATTCTACCATGTGGATAATTAAACTAAATATAAATGGTCTAAACACCCTAATTAAAAGGCAAGGAATGTCACTGGATAAAAATGAAAGACCACACCATACAAGAGGCTCTCTTTATATATAAAAATACAGATAGGTTAAAAGTAAAAGGGTGAATAAAGATATACCATGCTAACATCAATGCAGCGAAAGCTGAATTGGCTATATCAGACAAAGTAGACTTTGGGACAAGGAGTATTACCAAGGATAAAGAGGGAGCATTCATAGTAACAAAGTTTTTAATTTATCAAGAAGACACACCAATTCTAAATATATATTCATCAATAACCAAGCTTCAAAATATATGAAGCAAAACTAACGTAACTAAAAGGAGAGACAGACAAATCCACAATTATAGTTTAAGACATCAACACTCCTTTCACCATAATTGATAGAACAACATAAATAAGCATATAGAAGACTTGAATATATATCAATAATGTGATGTAATTGACATTTGTTTAAAAACTCCCCATGACAACAACAGAATACTTACTTTTGTTTGTATATGGAACATTCATTAAGATCAATTATAGGCTGGGTCATAAAATAATTCTCAATGATGGAAAAAAATGAAATAATATGGAATGTTTTCTCTAATGGTAATGGAATTAAATTAGAAATCTGTGAAAGAGATCACCCATGAGGAATATGCAGAGAGAGAGGAGAGAAGGTCCAAGGCTAAAATTTTGGGGAATACATACCAGAATGGTGGTACCACAGTAGGAGCTCTTTAAGAAGGCCAGTAAGAAAAATATCGGAGAATAATAAGGAAAACCAGGAAAGAGGAGTCACAGAGGTCAAGGGAGCAGAGAATTCCAAGGAACAAAAATGTAAATTGTAGAAGTGTCCAATAAAATGAGGATTGAAACAAATTCATTGGGTTTGGAGACCTGGAGATTAAGGGTGACCTCTGAAAGAGATAAGCTGATGAGAAATGAGGAAGTAAAGGCAGCATCTATTCCTCCCAGGCAAACCACTTTCCCTCTTGGGAAAGCCAAGAACATTTCAAAGCAGACAGTAGCCTGGAGGGAGAGTCAGGGTCATGGGAGGGTATTTTTTTTTAATTTAGTTTGTTAATTTGTTGTTGTTTTCACGATAAGGGAGATTTGAACATGTTTGTAAACTGAAGATTAGGAGCTGGTAGTAAAGGAGATAAGGAATGGGGTTATGACTGTAGGTGGGAGATTTATCTTGAATACAGAGATGCAAGCTAACAGTGTAAGGGTGAGTGTGAGTGTAAATGTAAATAAATTTGTAGATGGGGCTGGAAATTTTTACTGTAAATCACCACCACAGATTCAACTTTTACCTTTAAGCTGATGTCTCTCAAACGTCATCCCTAGCCCTAACTCTTGAACTCCATACTCAATTTCCAAGTGCCCTCTGGTCATCTCCACTTAGATATACCATCACTTTGCACTTACATGTATGAAAACAAATTTGATTTCTCCTTGTTAGTTCCCCCTCCTGTCTCCTCTCTCCTTCCCTTTGTCCCCTCTTGGCCCAGGCAACCAGAACCTCGAGTCAGCCTGGTGTACAGTGTATCCTAAGCCAGGTGAAAGTTGGGCTTCACATGTCAAAAGCTGCAGGGCATGGTGTGTATGGGGTGGGAGTGGGAGAGGGATCATGGAAAATGATCATAGAGATGATGACAGATCAAAGCCTACCAGGCTACACCCCAAAATGTCACCAATTCACAGAGGTAAGACAGGAGGGAGGATCTAGGGAGAAAGGGAACAAGATGAAATTTTGCAAGATTAGAAGAGATTGGAGAGTTTGGAGGGTGGGAAGCAGGTCCTGGAGAAAACTCTGAGCTGGTAAAATGCTGATACGAGCCCTTCCCGTGCTGTTCCTTCAAACCTGAACATGAGCATGAGGGAGTGATTAAAAGCACCAGCCTGGTACAGATGCCCCAACTCCATTGATTCTTCCAGACCCCAGCCTTGAACTGTGGACTTTCCCTTGATTATTCCTTCTCTTTTCTTCATCCCCATCCCACTGTAATTCATTCTCAAGTTCTAGATATTCTTCTTCTGCAATGTCTCTACTCTGGCCCACAAGCATGCATCTCCCTTTTTTCTTTTCCTCTTGCCAGCCACTGCCTAGATTCCTTATACCTCTGTTTCTAGTCAGTTCAGAAATGTTATATATAAAAAAAGCCTTTCTCATAGTTTTCTTGCTCTTGGCAGAGTAGATCTGGCTGGAGGCCAGTAGTAGCAATGTGCATGAAAATGGAAAAAAATATATATATATAATAATGAAGAAAAACACGGATCCAACCTTGGAAAAGAACTCCCCTGAAAGTTTACATTTATATTCTGGGCCAAGATGTTGATTGCTGTTTATATGCTCTGAGCCAGACATGGCGGCTACAAGCTGCTTGCCTTTCCAAAGGTCTCACAAGACATTACAGCTCCGCACAACCCTGCTCAGGCCCCCTTCAGAGTAGATTTAATTAGGGTAAATGATACTAATGTTTTGGCCTGGAGACTGCCACGGTCCATTTGTTGGACTGTGAGCCTGGGAGTCACCCATGCTGGGCTATGACTCCACTCTGTGCCCCCATCAGTTAACTTCAAATTTTGTAACTGCTTAGACGTGCAAGGCTTCAGAAGTGTCCTCTTTCTTCATTCATTTCAACCGCCTGGGATCACCTGTGGTTTGGGGACCAGTGTATTAATAGCCCTCTAAACACAGCTCACAAGCTGGTCATCACTTCTCTCTTTGACATCACCTTTTTCAAGGACAAAACCCTCCATTTTGTGGTAGACCTTGCTGCTTTTGACACAGGAGAGTCTGCAACAGGATCTTGTCAAAATCCAATTCACATGTGTGGCCACATTTACTCCAGTCTTGGCCCAGTGGCAGCAGTGTCTGTTCCACATAGTTCAGCAACCAGTCGTGTCAGCCAGCAACTATTTTAGCTTCTCTGCTTACAGAATTAAACTGTTCGTGCATCCTCACATTCAAGAAACATAACAACCCACTGCAGCATTTATTGATAATGGCTCTTTCTGGGCCCTAGTGTGAAGGAACAGGTGTCCCCATTGTGTAAGGAGGAGAAAGAGCTGTGACTTGGGGACTGGGCAGCAAGTCACTAAGGCCCATGAGAAGCAGGGGAAGGTGGCAACTTGGCCTGCCACCCAGCCTGCTTAGGAATGCTGGCCACCCCAGAGAGAGCTGGTAGGGAGAGCAGCATGGAAGGCAGCTTAGAGGCCTCTCAGGGAAAGCCATGGGTTTCACCAAAAGACACAGATGACCTTTGGCGGGGATACATCTTGGATTAATTTTGGGGGCAGAGAGGCTGGGAACAGCATCCTGTTGACTGTTCAAGTCCTGGATGTGACAGGTACAGAGAAGACACTGTTCTGGGTCTCTAACTCCTCTTCTGGGGTTTCCTCCAACAGTGCTTCTCATCATGGGGTGGTACCACCTCCTTTAGGGGAGCATTTGGAAATACCACGCCGTGGGCACTGGACCGAGGGACTGAGCAGATAGCCAAAGACTCCCCAAGGCCCAGGACAGCAGCACCCAACAAAGGATGGTCCTGCTGGGATGTCTCCCTATGAGAAACATGCAGGACTCAGGTCTTCCCAGGAGGCTCTCAGCACTTCCACACAGACAATATTTTGGAGTATAAGTGTGCCGCCCAGCCTCTCCTTTGCTTGACTGAAGGGCACTGCCCATCACAGCACAGAGCTCTAAGCAGCTGAAGAGTTGGCCCAGCAGCTCAGCCTTTCCAGGGCCTGGCGCTCTCCCAGCATTATCTAGGAACTCAGTGTGCTGTGGAGGTTGGAAAAAGATGTGGGCGCAGAAAAGGCAAACACCCCCGGAGGTGGCAGTGAGACCCCCGCCTTCACTATCACCATGGCAACGAATATTTGTAGCAGTGATCGCCTTCCCTGAGAGTAGAACTGAGCATCTCATGATGAGATTGGTTTTAGAGGGATGGGTGGGAAACTGTTTTAATTTACTCCACCACCTGCAGCCCTCAGAAAACAAAGGTATCGCTAGCGTCTAGAAGGTTCTAGAAGCTTGCACAACCAGGTTCTTCTTTCCCAGCCCTCTACTCCTGCCCAGTTGTTGGTTGGTCAGTGCCTTACCTTGAACCAGAGCAATCATATGTTGACAATGCCTCAAGCCAAGCTTAGAAGTAGAGGTAGACAAGATTCTGACTGCCTTGTCTGAGTTTGCTTCTTCTCTTTCCCTCCCTAAAGGTAAGGGCAGAGCCTGCCAACGGTTTGCTAATTGTCTCCAAGTGAAAAGATTGTTGAATTCAGAAGAGATTTTAGACTCCCAGGGGCACGATGCCCGTCGTTTCACAATGGAGAATTATTTTGTGGTATTTATTTTATGATTCCTGACCCTTGTTCTAAATCTTGCCGGTGTGTTTTCATTTAAAATGTATTAACTGAAACTTGGCCTCATGACTTGGCTCCATTAAGTTCTACAACAGCTTAATCCAGATTTTATTATGCTGGGACTTGAGTATATGAACTGTGATATGGGAGGAAGCTGGAGGATAAATAAAGTAATGCTTACTATACATTTAACTCCTTGGGTGCTCCCTTGGCAATTGACCAGTTTGTGGTTGGATTTCAATGTTTTCAATATGTTGCAAAAAGGGCTGTTAAGCCTTCTTGAGACTGGGGCTCTGGAGGCCTCCGGGTAAGTGGCAGATTCAGGTGAGTGTTTTTGGTCCTGTGGTTGTCATTTGTTAGGTCAGGCTAGTGGATGTGGAGCCTTGCTATGCCACGTGGAGAAAGCATTCTCCGCCTCCTTTTCTGAGTTGCAGGATGGTCACATCTCCACCTCCTTGTCAGCTTGGCTTGGAGCTCTCATGGACTCCTCGACCTCAACATTTCCAAAGCAGCCTCGTGACCTTCCCCTTGAACCTGCTCCTTTACTGTATTCTCCTTCTGGAAACAGAGCCACTGTCCACTTAGTTGCCCCTGCAACTCTCTCCCCTTTATCACAAACAGAGTGTATTTCTTCTGCGTTCTGAGTACGTCTGCAATCTGTCTATTTCCCTTCATCTCCACCGCACAAACCCAGGTCCAGCACCAAGAGTTCTTACCTGGTAGTATAAAATAAATAAATAAATAAGTAAATGTTATCACACACACAAAAAAAGAGTTCTTACCTGGAGAACCCATTAGCCTCCTACCTGTCTCCCCATGACTATTTATAATTGTGTCCATCTGCAGCCTTCTCTCCTGCAGCCAGAATGATCTCCTCTAAGTAAAAACCAAATCGTCTTAAAATCCTGCCCCAAACCCTTCAATAGTTTCCTCCTGCACTTGGCTTTGAATCTAAGTCTTTCATACGTCCTCAGGACCCTGTGTGATCTAGCCCCTGTTAACCTCCCAGCCTCCTCTCTCTCCCCCATCTCTACCTCTCCCTGGGCTCTGGCCTCACCAGTCTTTCCCCTAAATCAGCCCCTGGCTAGGGCCTCCTCGTCTTTGAGATGACTTCCTCAAAGAGGTCTTTTCTGACACCCCTCAATCTAATTAAAGCCCCCATTATACTTTCTCATAGCACCTGACATGAGAGTGCATACTTTTTAAAAATTTTTTTAAAAAAATTAAAAATTTATTTATTATTTTTATGTTTGACTGCGTTGGGTCTTCGTTGCTGCGTGCAGGCTTTCTCTAGTTGCGTTGAGCAGGGGCTACTCTTCGTTGCGTTGCACGGGCTTCTCACTGTGTTGGCTTCTCTTGTTGCGGAGCACAGGCTCTAGGCAGGCGGGCTTCAGTAGTTGTGGCACATGGGCTCAGTAGTTTTGGCTCATGGGTTTAGCTGCTAAGCGGCATGTGAGATCTTCCCGGATCAAGTCTCGAACCTGTGTCCCCTGCATTGCAGGCGGATTCTTAGCCACTGCGCCACCAGGGAAGCCCGAGAGGGCATACTTTTATATCTATTGTGGTACTGTAAATTTGGTACCTGTCCCTCCTACTAGACTCTAAGTTACATTACGGTTAAGGTCATGTCTATTGTTAAAAACAAGAAAACAGGCCCACAATGGAGTTGTTTATGCAAAGCCCATGTCACCAAACCAAGACTTAATTGAGTTACAGTTTCAGCTTTCCCAGAAATGCAATCTTAAATCAGTCAATAAGGAATCACCTGATGAACGTTCGTTAGGTAATCTGCCTGGTAGGCCCCTGCCATCCTCTAAAGGAAAGTAACCTGGCAATAACCAGCTTGATTTTTTGCCCAGTATAACTTCCTTTCGCCTGCTCCCTTTTACCTTTCCTTTTGCACAGCTCCTCGGAGCTCCTTCGTATCTGCTTGATTTGACGCTACGTGATTCATGAATCGATGAATAAAGTCAATAAGACCTCTGAAACGCACTCAGTTGCATTTTGTTTTCTGTTGTTATGCTCACCACTATAAATCAAGACCAGTGCATGTAGTACGTGCTCAATAAATATTGGTTGAGTCTGTTAATACTGCCTTCAAGGAGTTGATTATCACCTCCATCAGCAGCAACTTACTGAGCCTCCGCTTGTTCACTCTGTATGGGGAGAAAGATAAAGACCCAAAAAAACCTTAAAACCCATTCAAAGCATTGTTCAATAAAGTGGAAATCCATAGTTACTGAGTTTATAATCTGCTGAGCAACCATGTAAAGGCAGAGTGACTGACGACCACGGTACCTTCTCAGCCTGGTCTTTGCATTAGAGCTTCAAGTCTCGGAGAGCTGAGCGCAGGGCCCAGTGGTGAGGAAATCCACAGAAAATGTGTGTGGTGGCCACCAGCTAGGTCCTCCCACTGGGTCCTGTTCTAAGTCCTTCTGTTAATCCATCAGGGTCTATGTGTTTGTGGATCCAGGCATTCTACCGGGGCAGCCCCACCCACACCCTCTAAGGAGATACTGTTCTGCTCTTGTCTCCTTTCCTCTCTGGACTTCTGGAGACCCAGGGTGAGCATCATGGTGGGCTTCCTCTATGGGCCCTCTGCAGCTCTGGGTACAAACTCCTTTGTCTGAAGCTGACTGTTGGAATTAAGATGCTTTAACCTTCTTTTCCAGGAGGCAAAATAAAATGTGCTTAATTGTTCTTAGTGGTAATGTGTTTAATTACTTGTTTTCAAGTTTTCATGTGGGCCTAGAGAGTTTGTATGTGAAGAAACCTTTACTAATAAGTCTGAAAATAGTAATTTATAGAAAATTAGGAAAAAAAAGACAAAGATGGTGAGGGCTCTTTGTTCCAATGTGACTGGCACATACCAAAGGGCATCAAAAAGGTCACATTTCAAGGACATATTCTTCTGTTTCTCACAAGAACAGATATGATGCCATGAATTTAGGGTGGGGTGTTATAAACCACTAAGGGGGGAAAAGCAGATATTCCAAAAAGATATACAGACTCTTTTATCACTAACATTATCAGTAATGGGCTTTTTAGGGTAAAGACTTGACATGCTTGTGGAGAAGATAGGTAGGTCCCTGGAGGCCAAACTCTGGGCTTCATTCACCTAAGATCATTGGCTCTTTGACTTCAAAAAGGGAGCTTAGAATAATGAGCACCTCGTATACTTGGATCCTAAGAGTTAAGTAACCATGCCCAAGGTCACACAGCCGGTAAACAGCAGAGCTGATGGAAGAAGAATCAAGGCCAGCCTGTGTCAGACCCAAACTCTTAACCCCTACCCCGTAACCTCCCTCCCCAATCCACCATCTATGCAGACGTAGGGTTTTCAACATTTCAACGTTACGGTAGTCAATGTTTCGGATTGTGACTTCCCCTATTAGTTCTCTTCCTTTCTAACTGCTCATCTCCTACATCCTCCTATCCTCAGCAGGCCAATATGAAAAAAAAAAGTAGTCACTGTCTTTTCCAGAGAACGTTTTAACCTCTTGGTCCTCTGCTCCACCTCTCTTGCCCATCACAACAATACCTGGAGACATCCTGGGCTGTACGAGTCCATGAGTTGGGAGGTCTTGACACCAAGGTCGAGAAACTAAAAGCATTTAGAACTTCACAACTGCTCACCACACAGAAGATGACTCTCATCTATTGTGCAGAAATGTGTCTGAAATGAGGAACATAATCTTCCTCATTCCCAGAGATATTACCCTGGGCTTCTGTCAGCACCATTATTTCTTTTGGAGTCTTAAGTTTCTATACAGAAGGATTTAATTATGTTTTAGCAAATCTCAGTAAGAAAGGTCTAGTACAATAAGTCAATCTCGTTTCAAGTAAACATCATATGCGAAAATTTTATCCCATTTTTAAGTCATACAATCTTGTTATATTTTAAGTGATTTTCTAAGTTGCCTAAAATTCTTTTATCAATGTAGTAAGCTGTATAAATATTCATATATATGCACACACACACCCATGCAAATCTGAATTCATTGAGAGCAAGCATATAAGGGATAAAGTACTGGGGTTTAAACCACCTGGAATAATATTTCCTCTTGTAATTTTTGTACTGTACCAGTGGTCAAAGGATATGTGCTATTTTCTCACCCAAACAAAAAAGTAATGTTAATTAGGGTGCCCCAAATAACGTGAAATGTGATCACATATGTGATCTGCCAAAGTCACCATTCTATTTTCAAGGTGGAAGGATGAAAATCGTCAGTGCCTTCCCCCCATCTATCTGCTGCATGTGTTCTGTGAGAGTGTGAAAAACACGTGTGATGTCTCACAATTCTTTCCTTGTGGAGATGCTCTGTGCATTTCTCTAAAAGGAAGCTAACGGCTTACTAGCTTCTGTAGCTGTGGAGTCCATCTAGCTACTTCCCTTTCCTGTGAGGTCAAATGGGTAGATTCATGAATGGTACAGATGGAGAAATAGATTAACTTTAGAACGCATGCTGGCATTGATATTCCTGGGACTGAACTACTTCCAAGCCAGAAATAACCCTTGTACTTTCAAATTTGGGAAGTCTGATGCAATTTTACACTCCCTGTCAGATGGCTGGATGTGGTACAATGGTCATGGGAGAAAAATGGGGAAAGTGTGAGCTGCTCAGGTGGCTTTCTATGAATATCTTGAAAAGGAGACTCATTGTGTCACTGGGATTTTCTACGAAGACATCAGTAGAATTTTGAGAACTTGAAACGTTGGTAATTGATTGGATACTGTGCCTGAAACAAATTGCCTGTGAAAGCCCATTGGTTTATTTATTTATTCAACAAATACTTACTGCATATATGCTAGGTGACATGGGACAAAGAGAAATAAGACATGACCCCTACCCGCATTGACTAATGGGGGAGATGAATGAGGACCCAGTACCGACTCTACTATGTGGTGGTATGTGCTTTGGTTGTCTCTCCCTGACCCAACCTGGAACTCCTTCCCATCAATTCACTGCCCCATGCTTTTTCTCACAGTGTTCATTGCTACTTGAAGTTATTTATGTGTGTGTGTTCCATTTCCTCCCACTAGAATACCAACCCCATGAGGGCAGGGACTTAGATTTGTTCCTCACTCTATCCCCTGTGTCTGGAATTGAGCCTAGAACATAGTAGATGCTCAACAAAGCGTCTTATGAGCAAAGTCCTGTGGAACTGCTAAGAAGGGAGGGATTTCCTAGGGCAAAGGATGGTGGTGGAGGTCAGAGGGAAGAGATGTCTAAGAAGGAAGTATCTAACTGTAGGATCTCACCGGGTAGAGAATGGGAAGCACATGCATCCCTGGCAGAGGGGGCAAGGTGAGCACACGCTCAAAAGTGTGAAACTAACTTCAAATGGGAACCTAGGGCAGTGAGGCCAGGTTTCAGGTGTGGTGGGGAAGGGCAGGAGAGGAAACTTCATGGGGAAAGCTTGGGCCAGACTGGAAAGGGTCAGGTGCAAAGTGAAAAATCATGAGAATTCAGCAAGTTGTTGGAAGGATAATGAAATCCTTTCTGTAACTATATGGGATATAGAAGTAAATGCATTGTGTGTGTATGTGTTGTGTGTCCCTGCAGATGTAAGTGTGTTCACTGAGCATTTCACACATGGTAGATAACTAACAAAATTAGTTTCCTTGTTTAACATGCCAAGGAATTTATCCTACTATTATTAAACTACCCCCGAGGTATTTAACAAGGGGAGGAAGAGGATGAGATCGGTGTTTTGGAAAGCTCCAGAGAAAGTGTGAAGCAAGGATCAGGCAAGAACCTGGAACAGGGAGGCCAGGTCAGAGACTGTGGAAGTCATAATGACCAAATTAAGGCCAATTTGGAGAGAGGGGAAGGTTCCATTCGGGGGTATTTAGTCAGTAAAGGGATAGATCTTAGTATCCAATTGGATGTAGGGAGTAAAGGAAGAAAGAAAAGAAGATAACTCTAAGATGCCTTGCCCTTCATCCAGTTTATTATTATCTGACACTATAAAATATATCTGGTCTTTGTTTGCTTCTTTGTTTTATGGACTGTCTGGTGCCACCCTCCAGACAGTGAGCTTCTGGTGGAGTCTGCCAATTTTGCTATTATATTTCTATAGCCTAAAACTGTGCCTGGCCCCTATTAAGTAATCAATATTTGCAAATGAATTAGTGATTGAGTGGGAATATCCTTATCTCCAGATAAGGAAGGCATGAAAAATATCAAGTTTGGAAGAAGAGATAGGAAAGAAGGCACAAAGGTAAGGATCAAGGTGGAGTGCTCATGGGCCCTTTCGAACCTGAGAGAAAAGTCAGGATTTGGGGTTCAAATGCTGGAATCATTTTGGAGTCCTTAATGTGCTGGTGATGAATGATCACCCAAAGAAGGTAAGAAGGGACACAGATAAAGAAGGAAATCCTGGGGCATATTAATATGCAAAGGGGGTGGGGGAAAGAGATGGAACCAAGACAAGAGATGAGAAGGTGTGCCTGAAATGTCAAAGGAAAACTACAACAGTGTGTTGTTCTAGAACCACAGTAGGAGAAAGCTTCAAGGAGGGCAGTGAAACCCTATGTACCAAGGCACAGTAGTTTTATGATCCAAATGTCAATGGAGAGATGGGCTGGTGTGCTACATCGTTGTGCTGGAGGAGGCTTGCAAGAGCTGGTTGGTAACTTTTGGAGGATTTTTGTGAGCTGTTATTAAAATTTAAAAATTAAAGTGCGTAAGATTGTAATTAAATACATTTTCTTGAAATCAAAGGTAATAAATATTCAAAACTCTTCACTTCTTAGTTATTTTATCACATTTTACTATTACCAATGCTCTTGAGGTTACTTATGTCTATTGTATCTCTTTGGTCATTTAAACCAAACACCACTCACGTGAATGGTGTGCTCTTGTTTATCTCTTCTCAACTCTTCGTTCAGTGACATCATGTGGGTAGCCTGAAATTGGCCACAGTAGGAGTATTTACACCATGGCAATTGGCAAAGGCTATAAATCAAGTGTCTTCTCTCCAGAGAGCTGGTTGTTAAACATTTACTGGCACACCGCTGCTTGAAGGGAAAAGGAAGTGTCCAGAGTGAGTTTCATTTAGGTTGGGGACAGTGAGAGCAAGAAGTCACAGGAGGTGGCAGTGGAGATGATGCAGACAGATGGAACTCTGATTAAGTAGGGCTCTCAGGAGATGGTAGATTGGGTTCTGGAGCCTGGGTATTGGGATAGGCTATTGTCTACTGACATGGCAGAAGTTCCTTTTAAATATATAGCAAAATAATGAGACCTTTTCAGCCATACACTCAAAGTGACCATTTGGTCCTCCATTTAGTCTACTTCCCTTTATAGAGTTCACTTTTGAGCATTTAAAAATTTGCCTTAAGTGTGCTACCATACTGCCACTTCAGTGCAGCAGACCATCAGCCTGTTTATCTCATGTAAACTCTCTTCCTAGGCAAATTGCTGGACAGGAAATTATTTTGTGTGATAGCTACCCCTCAGGATAGTTGTGGGTGGCTAGACTGCTTCAGTATGAACATTTTCCACGGAATATCTGGAGATCCAATTCATATGCCATCACTAAGTAGGTTAAGTAAATACCTAGAACCAATTGTAAGAAGGAACTTAGTACTTCTCAATATTTTTAAGCCCTTCTTTTGATTTTTGATAAACATACGATGCTCACATTCTTTAAAAATATTATTCGAAGTTCAAATGAAGCACAGTCTCTCTCTCTATGTACATATATGTGTATATGTATGTACACACACACACACACACACACACACACACACAAGCAAACAATAGAACAAAATACTGTATTGTTTTTAAACTATGTGAACCCCCTCCTTTCCTCCATCTTCTGACTTTGCTGCTCCCCTCTGAGGGGAGTATACTGCCTCCCAGTTGAGAGTTGTAGGATTTAGTATACAAGGAGGTCAAACAGGCCCAAGGTGAAACAAAAGCTAAGGAATCCCGATAACTGAACCCCTATATCACTAGTTACATCATAAAATTTTACCTTATATTCTTGTGCACTGATCGATTTTCTACCTTTTCCACTCAGAATGCTTTTGCATGATACTTCCCAGACTTCATAATCACCCTTATAATTGTCCTTCCTAGTGACCATTTAATATTCCATTGTATTAATAGAGCACAGCCTGCCTAAACCATTTCCTCACAGTGGGGTACTTGGGCTGTTTCCAGTGATTCATTTTCATATACGACAGGACCAGAAACATCTTTTTACAAATATGTTTGTTTTCTTGGAATTGGGGACATTTTTCCCCAAGAGGCTCTACCAGGTCAGAGAGTAGAATAACTACTATGACTGGTCACATATTGCAAAATTGCTCTTTAAGACTTTTTTTTTTCAGTTTATAGTGCCACCAGCAAAGTTTAGTGTGCCTGGTTCCCCAAAGCCCTGCCAACAAACAATTTTGTCATTTTTAGTCATTTCTCCTGTGGTTCTCCTGATTGCAGCACAATCCCTTGTAGTTAAGGAGATGGGATCAGGAAATCATCTTCCCCTAATTAAAGCCTGGTGCAGTAATACAGGGGAGGTTTTAATATATATCATAAAGTGCTAAGAAACTAAGGAAGATTTTATCACTCAAGTACAAAATGAAAAAAATTGTCGGGACATGGTTGCCCTTTTAGAGGGTTAGAGACAAACAGAACAAATAAGACGACACCAAAGGGAAAATGATGACACACGCTGTAAAACAAAATGAGAATGTAAATATTCTTGCTGTTAATTTCAGCTCTTTATGAAGCAAAAGAATTGCCAGAATTACTAAATTTTGGAAAGAAATCTGTAGAATAAGCTTTGTTTTTGTTATTGCTGTTAAATTAAACACAATATGTGGGATATTGTCTTTATACTTGGCCTGGGATCTGTTTTCTCTCTCAATAGCCATAATGCAAAATCAGAGCAATGAATATGCTGTTGAATTGGCTTTTGCACTTTTAAGAGTGCTCATTATTTATACAGGGGTCCCCAAAGGCTGTATGTGGATATCTCTGGCATCCGTAACGAACAATGCACGTATACAGCACATTCCTTTAAGAGGACAGCTGTATTTATACTTTATTATTTTTGGATATTTAAAACCGATTTCCTCTGAAGGGAAAAGACTTGTGTTTTTAGGTTTTGTGGAGGATCTTCTCAAAGGAAGCAACTGGAATCAATGTAGCCACCAGATTATTTCACAAACTGTAACTTCATATCCCTTGAGAAGGATGCCTGTGTCGTGTTCCACCTCCCTAGCTGCTTAGTCAAGATTTCACTGCTGTAATCTCAGCTCTGTCATCACTGTTGATTACTGAGAAGTTATCCATTATTTTTAGGGCTTGTTTAGCACGCTGAGATTTCCTAACCCACACTTCTACTGCCTGACTGGAACCTCCATCTTTGAAGCAAAGAACCTGTGTCTACAAAAGCAAAGCGAGGTGTGTTATTGAGGCCAGTTCCAGATGACCCAGGCCAAGAGAAGAGCTTCTGCCTGACAGAGAGGGATTTATTTCTCTTCATGGGATAGAATTAAATTCCATTACCGTTTTTCTTTCTGAAAACTTATTTTTCTTTTAGCTTGTTCAACATCCCTAATGCTTTTGATACACTCTTCCCTTTTGGAAACTGCCCCTTCTTGGTATCTCTGACCTCTTCCTCTGGTTCTCCTACTCTCCAGTGCCTTCTTTTCTTTTCTTTTCTTTTTTAAAATATCTTTATTGGAGTATAATTGCTTTACAATTGTGTGTTAGTTTCTGCTTTATAACAAAGTGAATCAGTTATACATATATCCCCATATCTCTTCCCTCTTGTGTTTTCCTCCAGTGCCTTCTTAATCTGGAATCTTCTGCAGCTCTTCTTCCTCTTCCCACTTTCCTGGTGACGGTGTGTGTGTCAACACTCAGGCCTTCTTTTCAGTGTGTGTTCCTCTGAGAGCTCACCCTGCTCAAGCTTCTTCTGCTACTGCTGGACTGAGACTCTTAAAGGTGGTGGCATTTTCCAACACATTCTTTTCCTCCAAGCTCCAGTCCCATATCTCCTCACAGTCGTCCACAAGATATTTCCATTGTACACCCACTGACTGTTGCCTCCCATCCGGCAACCTTCCCATCCAGGTTCAAGAAATCGTCTTCCTTCCCAGTGTGTTCAGCTCAGCTAGTTCTTTCACCTTTAACTTTCCTCTCAAGTCACCCAAACCTGCCTCATGCATCTTTGACTGGCCTGTCTCCCTACTCCCAAATCCAGGCACCAAGTTGTGCTTGGATTTACTTCAGAATGTCTCTCCCCTTAGTCTCGCCATCTGGGTTCCATTTGCCACCCTTGCTTCCAGCCCCCGTACTTCACAGCCTTGGAGCCCCATGTCTGTCTTTTCCCCACATCCCTCTGCCCTGTCTGTCCCTCTCAGGCTTCGTCAAACATTATGGCAGCTGCTCCCTTGCTTGAGTGCCTCCTCATGTCCTACTCCATTCAGACTGGACCGGGTTCTGTGTCTTTCCTAGTCTTTTAAACCTGGCTCCAAGAAGTGAATTCTATTTCCCTCTAACCTCCAACACAAGCCATTCCTGTGGGTCTGATTTCTTTGTTTTATGTACATGCAATAGTGTCTTGTACTGGGTCACAAGAGCTGATGGTAAATTTCCAGGAAGTCTGTGAGCCAGTTGCTAAACTCAGCCATTATTAAAAAGTAACATAATCTTAAATAAAGTATGTTTTAAAAGTTAATACTTAAAACTCATAAATCCCTAATTATTTTACTATTATCTGTGCTCTTGAGACTACTTATGTCTATTGTACACTGGAAACACTATATGATGGTGAGCTAATGCATATCTCTTCCCATGAAGAGATATGCATTCAAACATGGTTGAAATCAACCATGTTTGGAGTAGTTATACCATGGAAACTGGTAAATGCTACAAATAAGGGTTTGTGTGTATTTTTCCCGAGAGAGGGAAGTTGAATATTTACCAGCATGCCACTGTGTACATACCTTGTATATTCCTCTACCTGGGATTTTGCTGTTTTTACCCCTTATCTGGCGTGTCTTCACTTTTTCCTGAAATAGAGAATCTTTACTGATCTATGAACATCCAGTTAAATCTCTCCTTCTCCATGACACTTCCCCTAACAATGCTCACTTTCACTGATTTCTTTTCCATCCAAACCCTGCATCTTTTACGTTGTGAACCATACAACCAGGCACTTAATAGTATGTTTTCCATTAATTACTTTTAACTCATTGATTCAATCACTTGTTACTTCAGCGTGTTCCTTTAGAGCCTAGTGTGTGCCGTGCCCCACACTAGTTGTAGTTCTGTCCTGAATCATTCATTATTATTTCATAATTTGTCTTCTCTCCACTAATAGCTTCATACATCTTAGATGTCATCAACCACTTCACTTCCACATCCTTTTTGGTCCCAGCACAAAGCTGAGGCTCAGCTTAAACCTGTAAATCGATATAACACTCTATAATTACTAGATGTTCAAGGAATATCGATAGCAACTATTGCTGAATTTCAGGGAAAAACAAATCTTTGTTCAAGTTGTTCAAATTTTTGTCCCACCTGGAAGAAATGGACAAATTCTTAGAAAGCACAACCTTTGGAGACTGAACCAGGAAGAAAGAGAAATTATAAATGGAGCAATAACAAGCACTGAAATTGAAACTGTGATTAAAAATCTTCCAACAGGGCTTCCCTGGTGGCTCAGTGGTTGATAGTCTGCCTGCCGATACAGGGGACACGCGTTCGTGCCCTGGTCCAGGAAGATCCCACATGCCACAGAGCGGCTGGGCCCATGAGCCATGGCCGCTGAGCCTGCACGTCCGGAGCCCGTGCTCCACAATGGGAGAGGCCACAACAGTGAGAGGTACGCGTACTGCAAAAAAAAAAAAAAAAAAATCTTCCAACAAACAAAAGCCCAGGACCAGCTGGCTTCACAGGCAAATTCTATCAAACATTTAGAGAAGAGCTAACACCTGTCCTTCTCAAACTCTTCCAAAATACAGCAGAGGCAGGAACACTCCCAAACTCATTCTATGAGGCCACCATCACCCTGATACCAAAACCAGAAAAAGATGTCACAAAAAATGAAAACTACAGGCCAATACCACTGATGAACATAGATGCAAAAATCCAACAAAATACTAGCAAACAGAATCCAATAGCACATTAAAAGGATCATACACCATGATCAAGTGGGGTTTCTCCCAGGAATGCAAGGATTCTTCAATATATGCAAATCAATTAATGTGATAAACCATATTAACAAATTGAAGGAGAAAAACCATATGATCATCTCAATAGGTGCAGAAAAAGCTCTTGACAAAATTCAACACCCATTTATGATAAAAACTCTCTAGAAAGTAGGCATAGAGGCATAGATGGAACTTATCTCAACATAATAAAGGCCATATACGACAAACCCAGAGTCAACATCATTCTCAATGGTGAAAAACTGAAACCATTTCCACTAAGATCAGGAACAAGACAAGGTCGCCCACTCTCACCACTATTATTCAACATAGTTTTGGAAGTTTTAGCCACAGCAATCAGAGAAGAAAAAGAAATAAAAGGAATTCAAGTCAGAAAAGAAGAAGTAAAATTGTCACTGTTTGCAGGTGACGTGATACTCTACATAGAGAATCCTAAAGATGCTACCAGAAAACTACTAGAGCTAATCAATGAATTTGGTAAAGTAGCAGGATACAAAATTAATGCATAGAAAGCTCTGGCATTCCTATACATTAATGATGAAAAATCTGAAAGAGAAATAAAGGAAACACTCCCATTTACCATTGCAACAAAAAAAATAAAATACCTAGGAATAAACCTACCTAAGGAGACAAAAGACCTGTATACAGAAAACTATAAGACACTGGTGAAAGAAATTAAAGATGATACAAGTTGATGTAGAGATATACCATGTTCTTGGATTAGAAGAATCAACATTGTGAAAATGACTCTACTACCCAAAGCAATCTACAGATTCAATGCAATCCGTATCAAACTACCACTGTCATTTTTCACAGAGCTAGAACAAAACATTTCACAATTTGTATGGAAACACAAAAGACCCCGAATAGCCACAGCAATCTTGAGAAAGAAAAATGGAGCTGGAGGAGTCAGGCTCCCTGACTTCAGACTATACTACACATCTACAGTAATCAAGGCAGTATGGTACTGGCACAAAAACAGAAATATCGATCAATGGAACAGGATAGAAAGCCCAGAGATAAACCCATGCACATATGGTCACCTTATCTTTGATAAAGGAGGCAAGAATATACAGTGGAGAAAAGACAGTCTCTTCAATAAGTGGTGCTGGGAAAACTGGTCAGGTACATGTAGAAGAATGAAATTAGAACACTCCCTAACACCATACACAAAAATAAACTCAAAATGGATTAAAAACCTAAAGATAAGGCCAGACACTATAAAACTCTAGAGGAAAACATAGGCAAAATACCCTATGACATAAATCACAGCAAGATCCTTTTTGACCCACCTCCTGGAGAAATGGAAATAAAGACAAAAGTAAACAAATGGGACCTAATGAAACTTAAAAGCTTTTGCACAGCAAAGGAAACCATAAGCGAAACAAAAAGACAACCCTCAGAATGGGAGAAAATATTTGCAAATGAAGCAACTGACAAAGGATTAATCTCCAAAATTTATAAGCAGCTCATGCAGCTCAATATCAAAAAAACAAACAATCCAATCCAAAGATCGGCAGAAGACCTAAATAGACATTTCTCCAAAGAAGATATACAGATTGCCAACAAACACATGAAAGGATGCTCAACATCACTAATCATTAGAGAAATGCAAATCAAAACTACAATGAGGTATCACCTCACACCAGTCAGAATGGCCATCATCAAAAAATCTACAAACAATAAATGCTGGAGAGGGTGTGGAGGAAAGGGAACCCTTTTGCACTGTTGGTGGGAATGTAAATTGATACAGCCACTATGGAGAACAGTATGGAGGTTCCTTAAAAAACTAAAAATACAACTACCATATGACCCAGCAATCCAACTACTGGACATATACCCTGTGAAAACCATAATTCAAAAAGAGTCATGTACCACAATGTTCATTGCAGCTCTATTTACAATAGCCAGGACATGGAAGCCACCTAAATGTCTATCAACAGATGAATGGCTAAAGAAGATGTGACACATATATACAATGGAATATTACTCAGCCATAAAAAGAAACAAAATTGAGTTATTGGTAGTGAGGTGGATGGACCTAGAGACTGTCATATAGAGTGAAGTAAGTCAGAAAGAGAAAAACAAATACCGTATGCTAACACATACATATGGAATCTAAAAAATTTTTTTTTAAAAAAGAAAGGTTCTGAAGAGCGTAGGAACAGGACAGGAATAAAGACACGGACGTAGAGAATGGACTTGAGGACATGGGGAGGGGAAAGGTTAAGCTGGGATGAAGTGAGAGAGTGACATGGACATATACACACTACCAAATGTAAAATAGATAGCTAGTGGGAAGCAGCCACATAGCACAGTGAGAGCATCTCGGTGCTTTGTGTCCATCTAGAGGGGTGGGGTGGAGAGGGTGGGAGGGAGACACAAGTGGGAGGGGATATGGAGATATAAGTATACGTACAGCTGATGCACTTTGTTATACAGCAGAAACTAACACACCATTGTAAAGCAATTATACTCCAAGAAAGGTGTTAAAAGAAATCTTTTGTCTCAAGTGCTGAAGGTCTCAGCCCCAAATGTAGCACCAGGGTGAGGGGCAGAGTGTAGGAGGCTAGGAGACTTCAGGTCAGTGCCATGTGGTCATGGTCACATCACGTGTCAACTCCATTCTTCAGACTCTGTACCCAGGTGATATGGTTTATCCTGCTTACCTACCTATGTGGTTGTTGTGAAGACCCAAAGAGAAAAAGATATAAAAGTGCTTTATAAAGTGTTCTTCTAATGTACAGACCAAGAATGCTAAGAACCCATCGCTTTACCATATTCCTTCCTCCAGTCATCTGTAAGCAAGAATAAAAGGACTAATCTATATATTCCTGATTGCACACAGTTTTTTCCTCCTTTCTTTCCTAAAATAAGGAGACAGAGATGCTGGGGTTGATCTCCAAAATGGGATTAGAAAAAGCAAGAGCATGGGCACATTCTAGTTATTGGCATTGAGTATTCATAGCACTATCTCCAAAGGCTGGTTGTGTCATGAAATATCCCTCCATAAAGACACATTCAGAGATACATCCACATAAAAAAGCTTATTTTTGATGCCTTCAACCATCCTTTGTGGTGAATAGAGCAGATATTATTATTACTATTGTTACTGACCCTTTCAAGTCAGTCTCCAGCAAGGGTCCTTCGGCCCTGTGTCATTCAAGCCAACAAATGAGCCTGTAGAATGAGACCAAGTTTGGTTCAGAACAAAGGAAAGCTTTATTCTTTGATCAAAGAATGGAGAGGTGGGAGCTAGTGCTCCAGAGCAGGGATCCCTGACCTTTGTCACCAGAGACCAGTTTCATGGAAGACAATCTTTCCACGGACATGGGATGGGGGAGTGGGGGGGGATGGTTCAGGCAGTAATGGGAGCGATGGGGAGCGGCAGATGAAGTTTCGTTCACTCGCCGCTCACCTTCTGCTGTGCTGCCCGGTTCCTAACAGGACACAGACCACTACCAGCCCACGGCCCAGGGATTGGGTCCTCCAGCTCTAGAGCACATGCTCTCTCTCGACAGGCCGTGGGCCGGGCTGCTTTGTAGGGTTCCGGTCAGGAGGGAGGGGGCGGGATTCTCAACCATCAGGAGCAGGTGTTCTGCTCTGAGCTCCAGATGGCAGCGCCAGATGCAGAGTCTCTGCACACGGCCCACTAAGCTGAAGTATCGGGCGGGGCCATTTCACACCAGGAATCCCGGTCTGAAGGGCCAGGTGCCAGGCCTCTGCACGCAGTACCCTATGACACTGGACTAAGCACAAAGGGAAAAACAAATATTAGACTTTATTTTATTACCCAGATTCTATTTTTATTTCCTGGGAATTGTTCATGGGTTTCGCTGGTGACACTATTATTCCTATTTATGGGCAGGAAAATAGAGGCTAAGGTTCAGGGACGTCCTCAGAGTCACATGGTCACTCAGTGGCCGATCCAAGTTGAGAAGCAGGATTCCTGTGTCTAAGTCCAGCATGAATCTATAGCAACCAGTGTCTCCTCTACACTGTCCCACAGCATCACTCAGCTCTGCACCTCTTTCCAAAGATTTATGCCCCACTTCTCTATGGTACCCAAGGGAAAGGACGTGTCCCAGGCGTCAGGGGGGTTTATTTGAAGCAGGTCACCTTGAGCATCTCAAACAACCTCTTTGTGCCCTAGAAGCTGATGCATCTGTCAAAGGCAATGGCTGTGCTCTTGTACCCACCTCACCGGGCTTTGAGAGGATGAAAGGAGATCATAGATGTGATAGGCCTTTGAAAATTAAATTGCCAGAGGAAGGCAGGCCATCATCAAAAATAACAATGGCTCTGTTTAAAGTGGCTTCCCAAGAAGTTGGTGAATGAAACGATCCATGTGCACACATTTGGCTCTGTTTCTCCTTGGTTTTCCCTCATTTTCCTGATTGCATCCTCCATACAGAGGACACCGAGGCATCCATACAATTGTCTCCTCTCTTCTAAACAGAGTCTCTAAGAGTTGTGGCAATTAGGAGACCTTTCCGTCACTGGGCAAAAGAGATCAGCCATAAGTTGATAACTTTGTAGAACTATTAAGTCCAGCCTCATCTGTCCCTCTCTGCCTCTTTCTGACATCGAAAAGGCATCAACTTGTCCCTGAAGTTCCCACAGAGTCAGAAGTGCCGGTTCTCTGGGGTTATGTGACTGTCGTGGTCCCTCACCCGAGAGTCTGAGAGTAGGGATGAGTAGAAACCTGAGGCCAAACAGACTCTGGGGCTCTGGAGGACCCGTTCTCATCCACCGAAGTATTCGTGTTACTCTTTTGAGAACAGGAGCAAATCAGACTGAGGCCAAGCATTTGATTGAGCCTCAGTAATAGCTTTATGGTATGGAGATAGGTTTTTCCTTGGTTTTTGTTTGTTTGCATTTTGTTTTTGCAAACAGCTAATGTGCCTTGCATTTTCGTGGGCAGGGCCTTCTCCTATTTCTTCCTCTACAGTTAAGCCATCCGCTCCCCCTCAGGGGGAGGTTGGAAAAGAATCAGAATTGTTATGTCGGGGGGCAAAGAGAAAACAAGTTTCTGACATCCAAATAGGATTTTGCAGCAAGACAATAGTCTTGAAAACCGGACTTTGTAGAGAGGGAGAGGACTTTCAAAATTCCTGAACATATCAAGAACCCAGGCTGGAGGACGCATATCCTGAAAATTTTCTATAATTACTGAAGAGGTAGACTTCAGCCAGTGACAACTAGACTTTGAGGCTCCCTGTTTCAGGGTAGGGGAAAGATATGATACACAGAAGGAAAAGCTTGAGCCTACCCTGCTTGGACCTGGAACTGTGGATGTAGAGAAGAATCGAGAAGGTAGAAGGCTGGGTTCGGTATCAGGGATCTTGCTCACACACCTTTATTCAATGGGGCTACCAGAAACATTCAGATAGGCATGGGAAGCCCCAAACCTCAAGGCTAGTGGCATGCTTCCCTAGGTGTATTAAAGGGAGGCTCAGACCTCCGGGAGAAACCCTGCTCTTGGCCACTTCCAAACGGCACGGAAGGACTGGTTGGAGGGCTGACCACAGCAGGGCAAGCAAGAGACCAAACCCCAGTCTAATATCCCCTCTCACAGTCGCAACCCCAGAGTAAATGGGGACTACTGGTAAATGAGCAGAATACAGTTTAGGACACTGGGAGGAGACTGTTTCACAAGCTGCCCTGGCTCTAGCCTGGGGAAGACACCAACTCAATGGGTCAGAGGAAGAAGCAGCGATTGACCCTCCACAACTGTCATCAGCTGCAGTGTGGAAGGGACCAGCAGAAATGCCTGGATGCCCTTGGAGGGGCAGGCGAAGCTAGGTGTAATATCTGGATCAGGGAGCTTTCCAGTAGGGAGGCTCAGAGATGCCAGGTCTCTGCAGAGTCATGAAAATTCCACCTCTCCTCAAAACATTTAGCTGCCATATAGGAAAGTAACAGAGCAACAGGTGAGGAAATCTGAGCTGTCCTAAAGAGACTGTTAAGACTAGGCTTATAGCGAATTGAACTTTGAATAAACTGACTCAATGTTTACATGGAACGGAGACCGTTTAAATTGGAAAGGTCTGATCTACTGTTAATTGAGCAGGGTGTGGGCTCATGAGGAATATCAGATGAAGTGATAGAGAAAATAAAGAATCTTTTCTTTGAGGCTCTGTGTTGTAATGTGAGTAAAGGCATGGCCTCAATATAATATTTGCATTCTGTGCCCCCTTTCCTCCAGGAGATATTTCTGAGATCCCACCCTCCTGCAAGCTTCTCTGAACACTGGCAACTGCCTGGCTGCAATCTCTTCTATTCATGGTTAGTGCTGTCTCAGGCTAAGGTGAAGAAATTGGCGGGTTACTGTGTTCTATTTGAGGTTTTCATGTTCTCCTAGCTGGCAAAGGTTAGTTAAGGTGCCTGAAATTCTCCCTATTAGGGTCATATATTCCCTTGGGGTGGAAGAGAGGAGGAACCTTTAATACCCCTTCACCTCATCCCGCCTTGAGCTCATAGGAAGCCCCGTGAGCATTTCCTTCTGACCCCCTTTTACCAGAGTCTCCCTGATGTGCTTGGTTAGGACTCAGGAGATCTGAATGTTCATCTTTTACCAGCTGAAGACATTCTTCTGCCTTGAGGATCACTGAGATGAGTGCTTCCTTTACCTCCTGTTTCTTGCACTTCTTTTCCTGCTAGGCACTTCCTGTTCCCCCTCAGCACTTCCTGTTTCCCCCTCAGCACTTCCTGTTTCCCCTCAGCACTTCCTATTTCCCCTCAGCACTTCCTGTTTCCCCTCAGCACTTCCTGTTTCCCCCTCAGCACTTCCTATTTCCCCTCAGCACTTCCTGTTTCCCCTCAGCACTTCCTATTTCCCTTCAGCACTTCCTGTCCCCCCTCAGCACTTCCTGTTTCCCCTCAGTACTTCCTCTGGGCGGGTCCGCCATGCTTTTCTGTCCCACTCCACACAGCTGGGTGGGTGGTTGAACCAGGGCCCCCTCTTGGGCATGAACATCTCTTTTAAGGGGTTGGGAGTAGGAGTAACCAAATGCTCCAGCTGTCAGGAGCATATCAGGAGTTTGATAGTCTCTGGGTTTGGGTTATGGCGCTAAAATTACGTGGGGGAAATCAGTTGTTCTCCATCCCAGCATCCTGTTTATTTCCTTCACTGCAGTTATCATGAGATGTAATTTCATTGTTTGTTTCTCTGTTTGCTTATACCCTGTGTACTCTATGGGAGGGAAGTCCTGTGTGCCCTGTTCAGTTGTTATATCCCCAGCGACAGAACAGTGCCAGGAATATGGTGGGTACTCGATCAATATTGTTGAATGAATATACTGAGAAATGAAGAGACTGACATGGGTATTAGGAAGTGGGATGGGGAGGCGGTGATGGTAAAGACATAAAACAGGAAGGGAAAAACGCTGAGGCAGCCCCTGATTTGTGGCTGGATGTTGCTACTTGCTAGCTATGTTATCTGCTCTAGGGCAATTTCCCTCTCCAAGCCCCAGTAAAAAGAGGAGAACTTTCTCTTATAGTATAGTTTTTATGACATGTAACAGACATACAGAAATGTATATAAAGTAAATATTGGGCATTTGGTATTTGGTGGTACATTTGTTACAATTAACGAACCTATGCTGGCAACAGCTGTGATTTTTATTGCACTATCTGTATCAACCACTTGGGGGCAGGCTATCCTGCTGAGGAACTGCTGGCAGGAGGGGCTGATCAGGGAGTGGCCGGAAGGCCCGTGCAGCGTCCCATTACCCAGGTGCCGTGAACCCCAGACGCAGGCACAGGAGCTTCGAGTCTAGGTGCCTGGTGCCACCGGGAGACTCTCATCTCAGAGCCGATATGGCATCATTCGTCAGTGGAACTGCCATGTTAGAAGGCTGTGTGACTCCTCTCTACTTCCAAGGCTGGCACTTGAGTGACAGTGGGGGAGGCAAGCATGGGAGGGTGGTGGCCCAGCTTGTTCCCGCTATTGCCAAGAGGTGTCCGGGGTAAAGGGGGAGGGCGAGCGGGCCTTCTACCCGCCTGCTTGATGTACCGGCTTTCCATTAAGATTCTGTTCAGAGTTTTAAAGTTTTAAAACCACAGACTTACATAACCTCTGAAATTCCTTCCCGTCTTTGACATGGTATGGCTTTATAATCTTTCACATCTCTCCCGCACCCGCAGTCAGGGACAGGGTAGCCTTTCTGAAGAGCACTTTAATGCTAATACTATTTAGGGCTTGTGACAGCCATTTTGCCCTGTAAACGCCTCAAGAGTTTTCGTACTGAATTGCTTTTCTATTTCCCTCAAAGCCGCATGCTTGGTGCTGGGGAAGCCATGCCCCAGGGTTGGCTAAACCAGGGAATGAAACAGCCTGCCTACGCTCTCACCCTCCTAGACCTTGGTGAGGCTTCCAGGGAGGTCCAGGGTCATTTCTTTGGGGTGGCTCCTTGCACAAGGTCTCCGCCAGCAGCTGGGAAAGCTCTACGGTATGTAGGTGAGGAAAAACTTAAGTCCTGACTTAGTTGAAAGCTTGCAGGTCTCCAAGGAATGCTGAGGTAGAACAGTTTGGATACAGTCTTTAGGCCTGGATTAAAGATACAGTTTGTTATCGCTCCAGTATGTGTAGTGGAGAAGTACTACCATGGGTATCACCATGAATGCCAAGCCAAAGAGTCACAGGTGGTTCTAATGTAGGGTTTTGATTTTTATTTTTTCCTGGTAAAATGGAATTCTCTTTTGGATTACGTACATTTACACATATGAAACTTTCAAAATAATGCCAGCCGCACGGTTCGATAAATGTTAATAACATATTCTCCAGCCTGAAGATGGGTTTGCCTACATTGACAGAGTATAGTCGTGGACTGGTAAAATTCCGTGTTTATTTGCAAGACTAGTTTAAAATGATTTACAGGTACGGGGATCCACAAGCCTGAAACACTTTATCCATAGGCAACTTGTGTTCCCCTTGGGGTAGTAAATGTGACTCTGAATACATATTTTACTGTACTGATGAATTTATGTGGGGTGGGAGTCACTGAGCAGTGGAATAAGTTTAAAACCCAGTCCTCAAGCAAATATTTTAGAAAGGGTCCCTTGCCCTTAATTCATGTCACAGTATACTCAGAAACAGTCCTACCCTCTCTCTTGCCAAAACTCGGGGGCTGCCCCTTGAGAGTATCTGCCAACAAGCAGTTGTCTTTGCTGGGCAGTGAGAATACCGCAGCCCCTTCGTGTCGCCAGCTCGGGTTGGGACAGACGGGCCTGTCTTCTGCCTCCGGGACTCTTGGGTCTCGGCCAGATCCTGGGGTGAGTTGGGGAGTGAGGGCAGGGTGGGGCGAGACTGCTTGGGGCTGGAAGACGATGGGGAGGAGGGAGATGGGCTGCGGGGCTTGCAAAACATCACATCTTGGCAAAAATACTTTGAAAAACAGGAGATTCCTGGAAAGCAATAATGCTGACAGCGGAGAGCGAGTTCGGGGCCAGCCAAAAAGTGCAGCAGAGCTTTGGTTTATATACCGAAGAGGTGCTGAGTCTGAGAACAGGCTGGCCTCTCCCGCTGTCTGCAGGCCTGCTTCGGCCACAGGCCCTGCCGTCAGCTCCCTGTTCTTTCTGGAAAGTATACGGTTCACATAGCATCCTCATATCTGCATTGGGAGCCCTTGCCTCTGCTTCGGTCAGAACAGGGTTCTGCCACCCCGTCTCAGCCCTGAGCACAGCTGGCTCCTACCTGAATCTGGTCAGGTAGGCCGTGCCCTCACTTCTGGGGACTCTCTTCGGCCTGCTCTCAGCCTCGTTGGTTTCTCCCTTCCAGGCTCAGCTCTGGTGCCACCTCCTCCCCCAGCTTTTCTCCCCCAGGCCTCTGGCCTTACCCTCCTCTGACTGTACCACGCACTGCTCCATCTTGCCGTACTTGCTAACAGCAGTGCCTCTGTGTGGGTAAATGTCAGTGTCTTCTTTTCCTTTTAGAGTAGATTTCCCGGAGTGTTTCAGCTCATCCATTGTGAGGATCAAAACAGTTCTCTTCAAACAGCTGCTTAAAGTCTCCAACATGTTCTGGCTGGCGGCATGGCACATCTGCACGTGGAGGCCTCCGTGAGGCCTCCTCCATCCTGTGAGATCACAGGGCTGGCTGGACCTAGTGATGGGGTTTCCAAAAGTAACCAAGGCACCACAGGCACTAAGGTGATGTCTGTTGCCTGGAGTGTGTGTGGATCTTTTGGGAAAGCATCTTCCCTGAAGGCTGGAGGGGTGGGGGAGGGGGGGAGTGTCATGGCTACAAGCCAGAGTAGCTGAACTGAATTCAGTTAAAGGCACTTGGTGACCTCCCAGGACCAAGAGAGATGGGTGTTAAATAGATGAGGACAGGGACCCACAGTTACTAATTTCAAACTCTTCCTCCGATGACCTTTTTACCAGAACTGTGACCTAGAAGCCAGTGACTTTGTTGGACCTTTCCTTCTTCTCTGACTCACTGTAGCTTGTAAGGAATGCAGTGGTGGATAGCCTAGCTAATAGGCAAGGAACATGAGGGGTCAGACTTGAATGGGTGGGTGCTGTGCTCTGTGACTATCACAGACGGAATCGTGTCTTCTCCAAGAGTCGTATGTTTCAGTCCTAACCAGCACACATCAGAATGTGACTGTATCGTAGACAGCGTCTTTAAAGAGGTGATTAAGGTAATGAAGTCATATGGGTGGGCCTTAATTCCATCTGACTGGTGGCCTTACGCAAAGAGATTAAAACAGACACCAGAGGGAAGGCCATGTGAAGACACCGGAAGAAGAGAGCCACCTAGAAGCCAAGGAGAGAGGCCTCAGAGGAAACCAACCCCATGGACTCCTTGTCCTTGGACTTCTGGCCTCCAGAACTGTGAGAAGATAAACTTCTGTCGTGGAAGCCCCCCAGTCTGCAGTTCTTGGTTACGGCAGCCGTAGCAGACTAAGACAGTGACATACGTGTGTGTCAACACGAGTAGTCCTGAATTGTCTTAAACAATCACATCCTGAAAGGTCTGTAAACAACACAAGGGCCGTTCACCTAAACTTCGCACTCTTCCCAGGCTCTTGTGGGCTGCGGCCCTAGGAGGGGAATTCCAGAAAGGAAACAGGAGTTTATGCTCTGGTGTGGAGGCAAGGTAACTGCAGCCTTGCTCTTCTACGTGTCCCGGAGACCCTGCTTGGGACAAAGACCAGAGAGCAGGGCAGGCTTGCACCTGGGAGGTGCCGGGGTACTGTGCCACTTACAGTCCTTGAGATGAGTTGGATTTGGCTGATGGTGGAGAAAGGGTGTCTGGAGGCCACCGAACCCTGTGCTGCTTTGGAAGTCCCTGTGACAGACAGGGAGACCTGGGGGCTGATCACCAGGGTGGGTTTTCCAAGCTTCTGCTGAGAGCTTCCCAGGGCTGAGAACAGGGCCCTGTGGCTGGATGCCTGAGGTAGGTCGGGCGTGGGGAGGTGCAGAGACGGGGATGCAGGGCAGGGCTGTGGGCGCTGGCTGTGAGTCTGCTGATCTTTCCTTCTTTCCTGGGGCCTCCGAAGGAGTTCAGCCTGGAGCTCGCCTGAGAGCGAACAGTCTGAGACCCTAGGATGACACCAATAGTTTCTTGTATAATTTGCAAAGATTGAGGCAATTTATTTTAATTGAAAACCTCTAGATGCATTTCCGGCGGTGATAGTCCCCAGATGATCCCCTCAGAGGACTGGAAAAAGCTAAACAAGAAAATGTGTGTGTTTTAGAAAACCTGAAGATTTGAGTTCCAGACGAGCCCCCGACCCTGAGGCCCGCATGTGTTAATGTGCAGATGAGAGGCCCTCGTGTGACTTGGATCTGCAGAAACTGTCAACTCTAATAGGCCTTCTTTTGGTCTTAAAAGGTGTCCTTGAGATGACTCCCAGGTTTTGGCCCCCACTGACTTTCCAGTGGAATACAGCTGGCTGGGTTGAGCACACAGCTGTGCAGGGTTTGAAGTTGCCTTTGAGATCACCGCTGGTGAGTGATCCCAGCCAGAGCATGAGTGACAATAACAAGGTGCAGCTTGGAAGGTGCTGTCACAAGGTAGCCCTGGCAAGACAGGAAACTAGAGCTGGTTTTCCCAGAGCAAGGCTGGATCTGCAGGAACCCATTCGTCCTCACTCCCCAGCTCTCCCAACCTTGGTGTGATGAACGGCCTGTATCTGCAGCTGGCCATTGGGCACGAGGTGTCGTCTGTGGCCATGAGCAGAGGAAGCTAATAGACTCCCTGAAGTCCTGTCCCCTGGCCTGAGCCTCATTAGTGTCCTGAGGTTTCCAACCGTGCAAGTCGGCCGTAGATTTTCAATGCCACTTAGAGACCTGCTAATGGTATACTGTTTACACACTGGCTAGGATGTCCTGTCAGCACCTCAATTTCAAAGTGACCAACAGCAGCATAAATTATCTTCCCCCACATGGCTGTTTCCCCTGCCATCCTTGTTTCTGCCAATGACCCCACCATCCTCCTGGCCACCCAGGTCAGAAACCCTGAGCCGACTTCCATCTCTCCCTTTTCCTTTACATCTAATCACTAGTCCCGTTCTACATCCTCTCCTGTCCATCTCTCCCAGCCCCTGAGTTTCCTCTCCTCCCCTCCAGCTCATTCCCTTCTTGCCTCTTTCTGGAGAATCTCTGCAGCCCCCCAACTGGTTTCCATGGCTCGAATCTCTCCTCTTAATCTGCTGATTCTCAAATTCAGTGTCCATTAAAATCTCGGAGGTTGTTAAAATGTAGATTCTTGGATCCCAACCCCAAGGATTCTAGTTGTGAGTGGGGCCTGGGAATTTGTATTTTAACTCCTGGGGGATTCTGATCCAACTGGTATGGGACGATGTTTTGAGAAATTCTGCTCTTATCTTTTTGGCCCCTGTGGTCAGAGAAGTCTTCCTACAGTGTAGCTGGAATTGGGCAACCCCTCAGCTCAAAGCCACCTAAGGCTCCCCATTGCTTAGAGTACAACTACCGGGCTAAGCTTTCAGAGCCTTCTGTGTATCAAATCCCAACCAAGATTTCTAGCTTCATTCCCCTCTTTCCCTACTAACCGTATAGTTTAGCTCAGTGGGTTTCAAACTTATTTAAGAGATGGAGTCAATTAAAATAACTATAAATTAGTATCATCAGTGTTCTACACTAAATTCTAATTTACATGGTGGTAGAAGGGGCCAAAGAGTTTAAAAAATTTATAGAGGGCACATATGTAAAATTAAGAAAATTGGATTATTTACTGTGGTTTGGGAAAAGAATAGTATTGGCATTTTCCCATCTTATGTAAGTAATGCTTTGGTTCAGTTCTTGGGGTACTGCATTTGGGGGTGGATAATTTGGGGACTATAGCTTGACTAACCCAGGCCACTTGGTTTAGAATTAACATGCCTGGTTGGAGAGGGTATGCACTTTGGAGTTAGACAGTTCTGGACTCAAAATGTGATCACACAATTTATTAGCCTGTGACCTTTGGCTTGTGACCTTTGACTTGATGCCTCCGAAACTGTAAAATAAGGACAGTAATGTTCACCTTGGGATGGGGTGGGAATTAAAGATGATGTATGTAAAGAGCTGAGCAGACGGTCAGTATTAGTAAGTAAAGAGAAAGGATGCTAGAGATGGTCAAGAGAAGGCTATGGCTTGACCTTGTAGGCCACGAGTAACTTTCTAGGCCAGAGGGATGTGATCAGCTGTGAGCCCCAGGGAGCATACGCAGCTGGCACTGTGGAGAAGGGATTACAGGGATGGAAGGCTGCAGGAAGAGAACGCACATGTTGCTATGGCACAAGTCACCCCTGAGGCAACTAGAGCCAACCAAGATCACATCAATGAGCCAGGTAGGAGGGAAGGAACACTTCAAACTATTCCTTCTCCCAGAGATGCTCAGGTTACGGTAGACCTCGAGCCTGCAGTAGTTGATAACTATTAAGACAGAGGGGCTTCATGGCTCTGAATTATCCTCTCAGCTTCCATTCTCTTCCAGGTCCAAGCTATTCTTCATAAAATCTAGAAAGAACTTTCTGAAGCAAAAATCTTATTGGAACATTTCCCTGTGATCATTTTCCTTTGACTCCCCCGCCCACAGGGTACAGTCTATCCCCTTCAGCATGACTTAGATGAGGTCCTTTATGACTTGATCCTCTAGCTTGCTCACTGACCGTTTCCCTCACAAGCATCCTGATCCTAACTGCTACAACCATGCAGAACTATTTATTTTCACTTTCTGATGCCTTCATGCCTCTGCACATGCTTTGTTCCCTCTGCTTGGAATGTCCTTCCTCCTTTTTCTTCTTTGCAAATCTCTTTTCGTCCATTAGTATTCAACTGAAATGTCACCTACTATGAGAAGCCTTTTCCGTTTCCTTCAAAGAAATTAAAATACATTTTGGGGGGCTCCTATGGTACTCCCTGTGTACCCACATCACAAGGTTCTGTAAATATTTATCTAAGAATTGCTTTCTTCCGTGAGTTAACACCTACTCAGTATTCAGGACTCAGCCCAAATGTCATTTCTTCAAATCCTCAAGTCTAAGATTTGATGCTTTGCTATGCTTGTTCACAGACCTGAATCTTTCCTTCAGAGTCTTTATCTCAGTTTGTAATTTACATGTTTATGAATGAGATTACCTGACTCATACCCCTCTCCCCTCCGTAAGCATCAAGAGGGCAGAGACTGCGTTTGTCATCGAATCTTCAGTATCTAGCAGAGTATGCCTGGCACATAGTAGGATATCAATAAATATTCTTTAAATGAATGAATGAATAGTTGGAGGGCTCCTCCTTTGGGTACCAAGGGGATTATCAAATCCCTTCCTCTTTTTATTAGAGGTTTTTGGTTGTAATTTTTTAAAGTTTGAGCATAAAGAGGAATTACTGACATATCATGTAATTCAGGGAGAAGTTGAAAAGTCACCTCAAGGAAGATAGGAACTGGGCTGCTCCACTGATGTCTATCCACCCAAGAATTAATAGACCTTTCCTCTAGAACTTTGCTATTCATGTGGTGAGTTCTCCCCTGGTCTCTGTTAATTTCATTCAAATTCCAGGTTCCCGGGAGAGAGAAACTGATTGGCCTATTAAGGTGAGGGCTATGCCCTTGCTTGCCCCAGTCAGCCTTGAGGAGTCAAGCTCATGTAGTATAAACATGGCTGCCAGTAGCCCATTCCTGTGGTTCCCATAGAAAAGGGAACTACCATGAGCAAAAGATGTAGCATTACTGAGTCAGGTGTGCAACTCAGTCTCCCGACTCATATCTCATATTGTTTCTTCTTTCCTTCTCCCCCCTCCTTTATACAATGTATATTGGTGATGGAAGCATCCATAAGGTATGAACTTGGGATAAAGGACTGTGATGGAATGAAGGGAGGAGTGAACACCCGTTGGAGTTTGGGAACACTGAGCAGTATGCCTTTAACATCACCCTCTGCAGTGATTAAGACAACACTAGCTGCTATAAAACCAAAACCAAGAATGTGTTAGGGCTCAAACACCATAAACTTTCTTTCTTGCTCTTCTAAAATCTCAAATGTGTTCTTGATCTGCTGGTTCCTCTTCTCTAAGAAGCGACTTGGGACCCAGCCTCCTTGCATACTGTAATTTTTCCATAGGCAATTTACAGAAGCTGCCAAGGTCACTGTGGTATCTGCATCAAGTCAGTGAAGGGGGAAGAGCAAGGAGGTCCAGACCTAGAAGTGATGTCCAACATTTCTGCTCACATTCCACTGGCTAGAACTTGGTCACACAGCTCATCTTATCCCAGGGGAGGCTGGGAAATGGAGTGAATCTGTGAGCCCAGGAAGAAAAGGAATCAAGTTTGATGAGCTGGATGTGACTTTTGTTTGTTTCTACTAGGGAGTGGATATGTGTACTTGTGCCCCTATGTTCTGTATTGTGTTACCCCGGGGGCGTATCTGGATGCACAGGAAGGTCCACGTATGTTGGTGCTGGGCAGTGGAGGGACGGAACTTCTGGGGACTTGCTCGGCTACATTATGACTTCCCCCTCTTTGGAAACTGTCCCTGTAATCTATAATGATTGGGTCCCCATTCACCTTGCTGATACTACATGACCTGGCCACCTTGGCCACAATTAGTTGCCACAGGGCTAGACACCTGACCAACCAATCAGATCCTTTCATCTGGGAATTTGAAATTTGATCAGAGACTCAGTCTTGGAGGTTGGCTGTGAATCATCTCCATGGCAACCTCATGGACTAGACTCTCAACTGCTTGCAGGGGAACGCCTCAGGGGAGCTGTTGTTCTGGTCTTCCCATGGCCGGTTACGTATATTGTATAGCTTCTTCGTGGGGGGCATCTTTACTATCAAATGATTTTATGTCTAATTTACTCAAATTGGTGGCTATTTTTCAACCAAAATCATTTTAATCAAGAAAGAAATTTAAAGTTTATCTGACCTTGGACAAAACACTCTAACAGTCACAAATTTCCCATTTATAAAATAAGGATAATTTGTTCTGCCCTGTTTATCTCTTGGGACTATTAAGTGGAATCAAGTACATGAAGTGCTTCAAAAACTGTGAAAAGCCATACAAATATAAGTGGGGCTATTTGTCTATAGCAAGAAGAGTTTTAAGAGTTTTCTCCAAGTATGAAATAGAAGGTTTGCTTTCTTTTTTAACTTTAATTGCTTTGTGGTCAATTCCTCTCAAGCACAGGAAATCTCCATATTTAGAGGTTTACTCTTCTTTTCTTTTGCTAGATATTTAATACTCTGATTGTTTCTGACACTGAAATTACCCATTATGGCATTGCCTTTGCCAAACCAAACCAAATTTTTATATTATTATTGCTGTTTGAGGCCATATTCAGCAGCTCTGTTTGAGAGTCTGAAGCAAGCAGTTATTCTCAACCCCATCATACCCATTGCCTCTTTTTATAACATATCTCACACCCCTTGTACTTTTCTGGAATGAAATTGCATTGGTGTCCTAGGGCTTCCATAACAAAGTACCACGGACCGGGTGGCTTAAACACCAGAAATTATTGCCTCACAGTTCTGGAGGCCAGAAGTCAAAGGTCAAGGTGTTGGCAGGATTGGTTTCTTCTAAGGTCTGTGAAAGAAGATCTGCTCCTAGGCTTACTCCTTGGCTTGGAAATGGCTCTCTTCTCCCTGTGTCTCTATGTTGTCTTCCCTCTATGTGTGTCTCTGTATCGAAATTTCCCCCTTTCAGTAAGGACATCAGTCATGTTGGATTAGAGTCCACCCCAATGACCTAATTTTAACTTGATTACTTCTGTAAAGACCCTGTTTCCAAGTAAGATCACATTCTAAGGTATGGAGGACTTTAACATTTAAATTTTGATGGGGGGATGGAGGCACAATTCCACCTATAACAGAAATTAATCATATAATCTTGCCCCTGCCTCCCATCTGCCCTTTCCTCAGTTGCCCATGTTCCCAGCTGTGTTCACTATCATGGACGTTTTCATCCATGTCCAAACTTCTCACAAGGAGCATTCCAGCTAGAAGATGGGGATGGAGACATGCTTAAATGCACTCCTAATGTCAACAAGAAGAATCAAATTAAACAAAAAAGCTTCTGAGTGGGGTCCAGAGCCTCAGTCAAACATCTTTGTACTGGAGCTGGGAAGAAGACTTTGATGAAGGAAACAAATGGGGGAAATGTGGTCCCTGCTCACCCTCTGTGAATCTGAAGGCAGCATAAACACTTCCAGGCATTCTTTCTACCCAGGGAAAGAGGCTAAGCAGTTGTCTGGAGCCAAAGACTGCCAGGAGTAATAAGAAAATACTTTAAGTAAGTTTTCTCCATCTGTTTAGTTTCTTATGCTGAAAAAAGGAGGAAAAATATAAATAAATGATTCAGCGAAATGTCACATGCAATTACCTCTACCACAGAAAAATAAACAAGGCTTCACTTCATTAGGAAGGTTCTAATGTGACCGGTACCTTCTGGTGGGTGCCTCTCCCGGCTGGAGATCTTCAAATTTATGAGCTTCCAAGTTGGCTTGCCCTAGCTCAACTTCAGCTGAAACTTGGCCCCAACATCCAGGCAGGGCCCTCTGTAGAGGTATCCATCACACTGGGCATCTCCCTCTGTCCTCAGTCATGTTATCCAAAGACAAAATCAGGTAAAAGGGAGGATCTGGGTAGCCTGGAAGATGAGAAGTCAATAAGGCCCTGACCTGAGGGGTGTGTCAGTGTAGGAAGGTGGAGATGAATCTATGGGTATACAGTCAGCATTTCTAGCACCAAATGCACTAACCAGCTTCCAGTCCCCCAACGGCTTCCCTGGGGTGGTGGAGAGCAAATTACAGCATGGCCTCGGTTGGCAAGCACCCTGACATGCCATGCCCTTGGCATTGATTCTGCCTAACATCAGAGCAAAAGAAGTCGATTTGGACCTTTAACTTTAAATCCAGTTCTTCAAGATGGTGAGAGTGTGTTCTTGTTAGCCTCTAGCTAACCTTATAAACCTCCGGCAGGGCCAGGGAAGTTTGTCACTCAACAATCCCCATTAAAACAATGTCCCTTAAAAATTGTCTTTGCAGAGCACTGAGCCCAGGGTCTTCAGTGGACAGGATTTGGAGATGGTGAGTGTTGAGTGCTAATTGCTTCCTGTGCTGACACATCTGTCCCCACTTCCACCCTACACACCACCAGCTTTTCCGAAAAAGCCAAGGTCACATACCACCAGCAACCTCAATTTTTCTGTTCTATATATCATAGCTTTTCTAGAGTTTTTCTTCCCTTTTCCTTCTCATTCTCTTTTATCTCAGAGGAAGAGGAGCAGGGCATGTGTCTTCATCTCGCTACAGATAAGACCCTAAATGATGTCTCAGTCACATCTCCTTTCTCATTTGGAATCTTTCTCCAACAATTTATTCCATTAACAATTTTACTCCTTCTCTTTAAATTACTGCCTTCTTCATCCCTGTCTACAAATGTCTCTGCCTTTCCCTTCACACCTCAAACTTGGCTTATCTAAAAATGCTCTTTTTTTTTTTTTAACTGCATGAAACCAATCAGTCCTTCCAGTGGGAGGACATTCTCCCAAGTAACTGAGACCAAATTTCTGAGTCATTTTGGATTTATCTGCCTTACTTGCATGTATGTTGAATTCAGCCCTTCATTTCTGTTATCACTGCAACAAACCAATTTCAGGTCCTTATAATCTCACGTTGGGAATACAAATAATAGTGACTGTTAAGTGTTTATTATTTGCCAGGTACTCTGCCGCATGCGTTATATGCATTATCTCAACCTTCACATAAATCTATGAAGCACCTTCTATTATTAGTCCTTTTTTGAAATGGGGAAATGGAGGCTTAGTTGATTAAGTAACTCAAGGTCAGTGTAGTTGACAAATGGAAGAGCCAGGATTCACACACAAGTCTGCTGACCACACAGCCTGAGCTTTGAAGTAGTGACTCGAGACTCACCATTGTGGTTGCCTCTTAATCAGTCTCAAAAACACACAGGTTTTCCTGTGCTTCCTCTAGACCTTCTTTTTCTTTAAAATATTTATTTATTTATTTGGTTGCACTGGGTTCAAGTTGAGGCAGGTGAGCTCCTTAGCTGCGCCTCACTGGCTGCTTATTTGTGGCATGCGAACTCTTAGTTGTGGCATGTATGTGGGATCTAGTTCCCTGACCAGGGATTGGACCCAGGCCCCCTATATTGGGAGCACAGAATCTTAACCACTGGACCACCAGGGAAGTCCTAGACCCTCTTCAGTGTTCCCAGAGTCATCTCCCTAACGCATCAATGGGACTGCACCTTCCCCCACTCAGAATTCCTCATTGGCTCTTCATTGCCTACAGGATCAAGTCCAAACACCTTAGCTTGACATTTAAAGTGCCACCAGGAGACACACATCTCTCTTCTTTGAGAAGACCCCTTCTCAGCTCTGTCTACTGAAATCTTATCTCTCCCCCAAAGTCTGGTACAAATATGATCTCCTCCAGGGAACATTTTCTAACCACACTAACTGAAAATGTTGTTCTCTTTACTTAACTCCCATCATGATTAATTTGGGCTACTCTCGTGGTGCCTGTGCTCTGGACTGTTTCATAATATGATTACCTGCATGCATGTCTTAGTTATAGTCTTGAACTCAGGGATGTCTATTTATCTTTGCAGCCCTTACAACATCTGTCAAAATGTCTCACACAAAGGAAATGTATTAATTAAGCAAACACTGGTTGCTGTAACAGACACCTCAAATATTAGTGGCTTGACACCATTGAAAGTCTGTTTCTCACTCACGTGAAGTTCAATTGGTGATGGAGTAACCCCTGAATCCATTAACTTGAGTTCAGGGTGATATGACAAATGCAAATTTTATGAGCTTAGTTAAGTGGGTTTACGGTTTCTATCATTTTATTTCAACAAAACCAACACCCACAAGGCAGACAAGTGGGCTTTAAAGAACCTGTAGAGAAATTACTGGTTACAGATAATACTAATAATGAAAACAGTGGTGAACCATTGGAGAGATGTCAGGGCCGACCCTCCTCCTGATGCAAGCTCTTTCTTGGTCACATCATGAGGCAAAACAATGGTAATCTCTTCAGTCCTGGCAACAAGTCATGTACACACACACACAAATTGACATGACCGAAAAAGCTGCTTGAAATATGAATATATATCATCTACCATTAGCAGCGCAGCCCAAGTAAATGCATATTGCAACTTGGGTTATCACTAAAGCTGGTATGAAGCTAACTATTTGCAAACATTGAAAAAGGTATTATCCATAATATGACAGTAAATTTCTACGTTTTTTTAAATGCTCAGAGCTGTTCACTACTCAATCCAGTGCTTTACAAAAATCACAATAAATTTGACGATAAATGTTTGGAAGCCCCTTAAGAGACTTCCAAAGTTTAAGTTTCGCATTTAATAGTAAATTGGGGGAAAGCTACATACTATGAAGGAAACACTTGTTATTCCTGTAGTGGTGACAACAGCTTGAACATAATGCATGGAACACAAATTGATGACTAAACTAAAATGCATTCCTTTGTCAGCAAATAATTCTGGAAGATGCCTTGAAAAACATCACTGAAGATGTGAAGAAACAAGCCCTAGGAGAAATGAGACAGTGTGGGTGCTTTACTACACAGCTGGATTGAAGTACAGATGTTTTTGACATGTCTCAGCCTATGGAATTCGTTAACTCTGCTCAGTGGTAAAATACATCCAGGACTTCTTTCTTTGTGAACCTCTAAAAGAAAGATGGACTGGAGAAGATATTTTTAATGCTGAGTGACTTCTGTTATAAGAATAATGTTCTATGAGAAAATGGTGTTAGTGTAACCCTTGATGTGACAGCCTATTTGACCAGAATATAAAAGGAAGCCGAGGGTAACCTTACAGAGATAGATCCAAGGGTGATTTTTATTTACTACTCTGCTCACAGGGAACCTGTCATTAGGAAGAAGTTGTCGCTGGAGGGCACAAAGTTTTAGAAGATGACATTGGTGAAGCTAACTTCCAAAAAAAATGTAGTAATAAAACACGCACAAAAAACTTTAAATTATGCAGGACTCTTTCGAGTATTTTGTAATGGAAGCGGAAGTAATTGTGAACGTGTTTTTTTATCATACAGAGATTTCCTGGTTATCTTTTATGAAATACTTTAAAAGGTTTTCCAACTTAGAGCCAGGGTTTTCAGTGTTTTACCGTTAGATTAGTGTTGCAAATTCACAGTTTCTGAGGCATGTGGCTGCCAGTGGTTTGCTAGCTGGCACATATTTTTGAAGTAATAAATAAACATAATCTGTAAAGGTAAAGTTGCCATTTTAACTTTGAATAAGAATAGCACTGATCTGATTCTCAAGAGTAAATCATGCTACGGAGAAAGCGTTTTGAAAACAGACATTCGGAAATATTTCATTACTACGCAGTACCATTGCTGAAAATGATGTGTTAGCTATAAAAACTCGTACCTGCATATTAAAAATGGAAACCTTTTTAACCTGTTCAAAAATCTTCCAGAGAAAGTATTTCAGTGAGTTTTTAATCTATTTGTTAAAAATATTAAAAAGTCAGTGTGTTCTGATTAGATTGCAAGAAAATTCTGTTAAATCAGGAGAAAAGAAGCTTACTAGTGCAATTTCAAGAAAAACTTTGTCATGGTTGGTATAAAGGATTGAACAATGAGTGTCCAGACCCGGTAAGCGCAGACACTCACATCTTCTGTTCAGTTCTCTCATATTTGGGCAGTCACTTTTAAAAGTCCATGGCAGTCAGTAAAATAAGATCTCTAAATTTTTGTTGTTTCACAAAATATAAAGTTAGGACTTGCAAAAATAATGAAGTCTATTAATCACCTCTCTCTCATTAAAGATATATTTTAAGTACCGTTTCATTGTCAGTCCACATTCTATGGGACACGAGTGATGATGTTTAATTCAGTTTATGAAACTCTGTCAAGCATGTGACCACATGTGATCTTGGCATTACCAGGTGCTGACAGGATCATAAGCGAAAATGAAGTGTCTGAGCGATTTGAGGAACTTGAATAGTAGATGGGTTTCTAACTAGGGACAAGAAGTTGTCATTTTTTATTTCAAGCCGTCTACTGGCTTACCTGTGCCAAATTAAAATGTGAATAATGCCTGAACTGGAAGGGAAGCTGGTTAAGAAGAAATAACTAGTAATGTTTCCTTCACCCATTCAACGTTTATGGGTTCCCCACAATGTGGCAGACAGTCTGTAGGTACAGACATCCAAGACAAAGACCTGCCCTCAAAGAACTAGAGCCCAGATTCCCCTGATGACCAAACGTGAAGGTCATGTCAAAATGCTGACTAAAATCTTTCCTCCTCTTCTTTCCCCACTTTCCTCAGTTAAGGTTCTTTCAGAAAATGACTTAACATCATCTTTCCTCTAAATTCCTGCCATTGTGGTCTTGGTTTCCCTGATGGGAACTAGAGAAAGGTCTGTTGTTCTAGAATCCTGAAACTTTTCCCTAATTAAAATCTTCTAACAGTTCAGTTAATCCCATCTGCTTTCAACCTGAATCTTCTTATAATGTAGGATTTGTATTTCTGGCTTTTCTGTCATTCTCTTCACAGCTTCTTATTAAAATCCCTTCTTGAAGCCATTGTCAGCTTCCTCTTATCTTCCTCTGGTAGGAAAATAGAGTGACACATTGTTAAATTGACATAAAGGGACATGATAATAAACAACTATGATTTATGAGCACTGATTCTATTCTCGGTAGAAGGCTGAACACTTTAGATGAATTATTTGATTTAATCTTCACTCCAACCTTTGAACCTCACTGGGGAAAATTCAGGCACAGAGGATTATTTAACTGGTCCAAAATGAAATAGATAGAAAGTCAGAGCCCATGTTTATTCTATGCCAAAGCTCACGGTCTCACCATTATGCTGCCCCGTCTTTCCTCTTTAACTGTACACCAATCCTGAAACAATCCCACACATAACCCTTGAATTAGTTAAATCAGCCAACAAGTATCCATGATCCAGTGATGAGATGCTCTCAGACGATTTCACCATCCAACAAATGGGTCATGGTTGTGCAATTCAAGCGCGCAGGAAAATATGCTTCCGTTTTACAAATGCTGCCCTTGACATTCTTGTTAGTCTCCAAGGGGCTGGGCCCCCCTCTCCACCTCCTCTTTTCCACTTGCCTTTATACCCTTTGTTGTGGCCACACCAAACTACTTGCATTGCTGAGCTGGGCCAAGCCAGTCCAGGACATCCAGCCGCTAGAGCTGCAGCGCTTACTTTCTGCCTTCAACATCTTCCCCCCATTCTTCCCTGCCTGCTTGTTGAGCCCTATTGATCCTCAAGACCTAGCTCAAGGGTCCCATCCTCCCAGAGGCTGTGTTTGAGACCAACTCCGACCAGCTCTCAGCAGTGTGGATCGCCTCGTCTGGGACCATACATCTCTCTTAGCACACACTGACCGCACTCTTACCATCCATCGCCCTGCTGCACAGAGACAGAGGCTGTGTCTGTTCAGTGTTTTATCCCAGTACTTACCATAGCAGTGGGCCCTAGAAGGTGGCTATTTCATGTCACTTGAATAAATGAATGAATGAATAAATGAAGGAATGAAAAGAAAGTATGGAATGGTAGCAGTAATGGGAGGATCTGGGGGGTCTGACCACCTCTGTGGTTGGAACAGTTCTGCATTCCAGAATTTTGCACAAACACTCAGATACAATTCAGCCAGCCAGTGTGGGTGGTGTGTCTTGGAGCAGGGGAAGAAGAGGAGAGAGATCTCCCCTAAGTATCTGCCAGGGTTGGGACCTCCCACAACTTGGCCTGATCCACCAAGTACAACCCAAAGCCAGGAATTCCAAGAAAATATCCAAGTCCCCTGTACATGGCCCCAGCCCCAAACAACAAGACTGTTGTTTTTAGGATCTAGGACACTGTGAAAAAATAAAGGGGAAAAGTGAGCTTACTACATAACATTTTCCTGGGGTGGAATGTGGAGCTGGCTAGGTCAAAGAACAAAAGATCGTAGTGTAGATGGGGAGGGGAGTGTACTAGTTTCCTGTTGCTGCTGTAACAAGTTATCACAAATTAGTGGCTTAAAACAACACAAATGTATTGCCTTACAGTTCAAGAGCTCAGAAATCTGAAATTGGTTTCGCTAGGCTAAAATCAAGGCGTTGGCAGGGCTGCCTTCCTTCTGGAGGCCCCAGGGTAGAACCTGTTTCCTTGCCTTTTCCAGCATCTATAGACCATCTACCTACCTTGGCTCATGGAGCCTTCCTCCACCTTCAAAGTGCATTACTTCTACTCTGCTTCTGTCCTTACATCATCTCTCTCTCTCTCATTCTGATCCTTCTGCCAGCCTCTTACAGGGACCCTTGTGATTATATTGGGCTCACCCAGATTATCCTGGAGGATCTCCTTATCTCAAGATCCTTAATGTAATCACATCTGCAAAG
The DNA here is from genome assembly GCF_963455315.2 of Globicephala melas. Taxonomy (NCBI): domain Eukaryota; kingdom Metazoa; phylum Chordata; class Mammalia; order Artiodactyla; family Delphinidae; genus Globicephala; species Globicephala melas. Next base: position 10,774,328 of record NC_083317.1, on the reverse strand, counting down.
TCCCTTTTACCATGTAGGCAACATTTTTATAGGTTCCCAGGATTAGGATGTGGACATTTTTGGGAGGCCATTATTCTGCCAACCACAGTCCCCAAGAAATTTTTTTTTAATAAAGGAATAAAGGAAGAACAGTCAAACTAACCAACAAAATAGAGCCCTCAACATAAAAGAAAACAAATCAATTAAATACTTATGTTGGCTTACTTTTGAACAAGCAGAGAAAAATTCACTTAATGTATAAATAACCAAATTAACTTTGGTTGAACTGTAGCTCTTCCACTGACTAGCTCTGTGACCTTGGGTGACTTATTTAATTTCCCTGATCTATCAAAACAAGAATGCTGATACTTATTCACCAACGGTTGAAAATGGGAAATTTTTAATAAATCATACAAAGCATAAAATTTAATTCCATTTCTTCAACCTTAGTATATCTTAATTCCACTGATTAAAAAAATATAGTAATGCATATCCATTTGACTCAAAAACCAGAAGACACATATGAAAATATAAAGGGCCAACTGTACAACTGGGACAGAATCACAACAAATAATTTAAGTGACACTGAGCGTAGAATAGGAGGATTCTCAAGAACATTTCCTGATATTTTCAATAGACACCTATCTTTTAAAATTATTTTTCCAGCTTTATTGAGATATAATTGGCTTAAAAAACTGTGTAAGTTTAAGGTATACAGCTTTGATTTGATATGTTTATATAGTACAAAATGATTACCACCATAGTTAGCTAACAACTCCATCATGTCACATAATTAACATTACATTTTTGTGGTGAGAACATTTAAGATCTACTCTTTTAGCAACTTTCAAGTATACAATACAGTATTATTAACTATAATCACCCTGCTGTACATTAGATTTCCAGAACTTAGTCATCTTCTACGTGGAAGTTTGCACACTTTGACTAACATCTCCCTATTCACCCCAGCACCCAAGCCCTGGTAACCACCATTCTACTTTCTGTTTCTGCAAGTTCTGCCTTTTTATTTTTTTATAAATTTATTTATTTATTTTTATTTTTGGCTGCGTTGGGTCTTTGTTCCTGCGCACTGGCTTTTCTCTAGTTGTGGTGAGCCGGGGCTACTCTTCGTTGCATCACGCAGGCTTCTCTTTGTGGTGGCTTCTCTTGTTGCAGAGCATGGGCTCTAGGCATGCAGCCTCCAGTAGTTGTGGCACTCAGGCTCAGTAGTTGTGGCTCTCAGGCTCTAGAGTGCAGGCTCAGTAGTTGTGGCACATGGGCTTAGTTGCTCCGCGGCATGTGTGGTCTTCCCGGACCAAGTTTCGAACCCGTGTCCCCTGCATTGGCAGGCAGATCCTTAACCACTGTGCCACCAGGGAAGCCCCCAGTTCCACCTTTTTAGATTCCTCACATAAGTGATGTCATACAGTATTTGTCTTTCTCTGTCTGACTTCTTTCACTCTGGATGACTTAGGAGTCACCTTGGGTATCCCTGATCAATAGAGAAAACTCAGGTGAGCCTAAAGTCCCCAGAACGGCAGACAGGGGTTTGGTAGCTGGAGAGGTTGTGATGGATGTGCTGCCGTATTTCAGCCAAGGTTATGAAGCATCCGGTGGAGGAGGAAACTTGTGGATATTTCCCATCTGGGCTTGGAGGTCACGGACAAAGGAAATTTATCCAGGAAGAGTTGTTGCTTGGGAAAGGCCAGCTGGTCTGCACCCTAGAGATCTTCAAAAGTGTATCTTGTTGAGGCGCCCAAGCCCAGGGCAAAGATGTGAGTTCCTTGCATTGTCATTCCAGTTCTGCTCTGGAGCTACAACATTTCTGATGATGCCCATTCCTGTGGCTTATTATCAAACAGTTCAGTCCCTGGGGAGACATCCACCTTCCACAGATGGGGTGACATCTTGGATGAGGCTGAGATCGATGCAACTCCTCCCGCACATCTGTGGGCAGGTGAGAACACAGGCATCCCCGAGTGGGCTCTGAACATTTCTGCTCCCCGCTCCTTTCACCTCCTGTCACTTTGTGCCTCTCCCTCGGAGAACAATACTTTGTGCATAGTGATTAGTCATTGTTAAATAAGTAAAACACTTCTTTAAAAATTCCCATTTTAAAGTAATTTAGTGCAAAAGTAATAAATAAACCCAATGGTTATTGTTCTTTCTAGACATTCACAGGATGGCATTTCCATAAAAAGAGAAGGTAGAGAGTGGGTAACAAGTGCAGAAGTGGTCATCTATTTCCCATCTCCACCTTCCTCTACCCCAGCCTGGACTGAGCCCTAGAATCACCCAGAGAATGTTTCAAAGATATCAATCCCAGAGACCCTCCCCAGACCAATTAGGTCAGAATCTCTGGGCATAGGGCCAGGACATTGCAATGTTTTTTTTTTTTTTTAAACTTCCTTGTATCATTCTAATGCCCAGCCAGGGTGAGAACATTGAACCTTGTCAGTCTGTATTCCCGCCTCCCAGGGAATACACCCCTGAAAATGAATTGCTGATCCCTGTGGCCACATCTCCATGGTGTCCATTGCTTGGTCTAACCCACCCCCAGTCTGTGCCTGTCTTCTTCCCCATCAGGTATTCATCAGATGCCTTGAGGATGTACCGGTGCCTGAGAAACAGTCTAAGAGAACTCCAGGTCCCTGACCATGGACTCCAGAGAGAACAGACTCCTGGTGGAGTTGTCAAGGCAAGTACCTAGTCTCCCAGGGACAGGTTTCCTGGCAACTGGCCTCCCCTGGCAGCAATGATCCTTGGAAACCAACCCCAGCTTCTACCTGACCAGGCCTTGTGCAAGGAGTTTCCTTACCCACCTTCAAACTCTCTCCCTTTACCCTGCTCCCCACACTGGCCATTTCCCAACCCTAACCTTGCATGACCCATACAATTCCTGCAGCTGTTCTGAACTTTGCCTTAGACCCAAAAAACTTAATTTCAGGTCAGCTATCTGGACTCAGGTTCCCTGGTCTCCTGGACTTGAGTTTGATTCCTGATGTGGAGACCCCAAGTGGAAACTTTGCCATGGCTTCCCCTGACCCTGGTGGTCTTCTTGTCTTCTGGTTCTGGTTTTCTCCCAAATCTCTCATTCCCCCTGCTGCCCAAGCCTTAGTCATGAAAATCATTTTTCTCAGTTGCCTCAGCCAAGGTTTCCGTGGGGAAACAAATCTGTTCCCCATAAATATGTAGTGAGCTTTAAACAAATATTCTCAGTGGCATTACAATAATGTCCACCAGATATAGCTCCAAGGGAATGGGTGGAAACTCAGAGTAGATGAGAATGTGGTTTCCAGCATCAGTCTCTTAAGTGTATAAGTATCTTGGTGAGTGGTTAAAAGAACCCTAGCTGTTTATTTTACTTCTCCCTCAACTCCAGTTGAAGACTTCTTGCCTGTAAACCATGAAGATGCAAATTACTGTGGCCATTTTATGGGCTTTCCTATTATAAAAACCACTTGTTTTCATGATGGTTCAACATTATGCTATTTTGAAATTTTAAGTGAAAATTTTGATACATTCTTAGCATTCCATTTTATGCAAATGGAATTTTGCCAAGCTTGGGAATGTCAATCCATTTTCCCTTCTCTCTGAATTTCACTATCCTCTGTCAGAGAAGCTCTTGATCCAAATAGCTCCTTTCACCTAAAAGCTAAGAAGATGGTGGTGATTTGATGCCATCTAGTTCTTAGGTTGTGGCTTGCCTTCCAGAGGGCTATCCTTGCCATGACAATGTAAAGATGGTGGGTACAGGTGGGGCAGGCTTTCAGTAGACATCATGTCCAGGAGGTGTGTCCTTCAGCAGAAGTCAATGTTGTCAGGGGTGAATAGAGAAGAAGTTGTCAGTCTTCCTCTTCTAGCCCCTATGTCTGTGAGAACTTTAGCATGAGTGCTTCGTCTCCCACTTTCCCCATCCCACGTACCTACAGAAGACTCCTTGGTTTCTTAACTCATCAAATCTCAGTTCCTTCTTCTCAGTTCCTTCCCTTGTTGGTGTAGTTGGGCATTACCAAAACCCTTCATTATTCTAAAATTGTTTACAACAGAACTGAGGGTTCATGAAGCTTGACACTCCACCCACTCACATGGCTTGACATTTGGTCATTTCACTTTTTAATAGTTCCTCTACCGAGAGAGATGAAGAGGATGAAAGGAAGGGAGGGTAAGACTTAACTCTGGCTTATTTAGGTGGTTCAAATAAGACAGAAAAACAGTCCTCCTCACCCCAAGTGTTCTTATTTAGTCTGCATAGTCAAGAATACCATACACTACACGTACAAAGCTTTGGGAATTTGTCAAATTTTCTCCTTGTCTACTTCACCAGTGATAAAACAAGGAATGCAGCAGTCTATAATGCAGTGGTTCTCACCGGAATGGAGACTGGACTCACCTGGGGAGATTTGACAAAATGCCAATACCCAGGCCTCATTCCAGACCTATTAAGTGGGAGTCTTTGGGAGTGAGGCCAGGCAGTGATATTTTATACAAACTCCCAGGTGATTCTAAAGTACAGCTAGGGGGACTTCCCTGGTGGTCCAGTGGTTAAGACTCCATGTTTCCACTGCAGGGGGCACGGGTACAACCAGGGTTGGGAACCTCTGGTCTAGTAAATTAGTCAAGAGCAGTGGTTCTCAAACTTAGCATGCATTGGAGTCTTTTGGACAACTTGTGGGGCTCATAAAGTTACATTTTTGACAAGCTTCCAGGTGATACTGATGTTGCTGGTCCTTGTTCTAGGACCAACTTTGAGAATCCTTAGTCAAGAGATGTGAGATAAAATTCTAGTTGTGCTAACTCTCCATAAATTTAAATAATCACTTAATATCTTCTCTTTGCTTTAATGTTCTACAACAAGGGTGGGCAAACATTTTCAGGAAAGGACCATATAATAAATATTTCTAGCTTTGCCATCCACACAGTATCTGTTGCAACTACTCAACTCTGCCATTGTAGCATGAAAACAGCCATAAACAATGTGTAAACAAATGGTATGGTTGTGTTTCAATAAAACTTTATTTAGATGGCAGGCAGGATTTGACCCATAATTTGCTGAATCCTGTTGCCCAGTTTCACTACTAATGCACGTAAGGGAGAATTTCTTTTTATTTATCTAGTTTGTTGCTCTTAAGGCTTTCTGAATCTGAGGATTGATATCTTTCATTGGTTCTGTAGAATTCATACTTATTATCTTTTTAAATATTGCCTCTTCCACATTGTTTCTGCTATCTGTTTGTGACACTATCCTCTGTCAACATGTTAGATATTTGATCTGGCAACATGTTAGATATTCTCACTTTATTCTCCATGTCTCTTAACCACTTTTATACTTTCTACCTACCTCTAACAGAGGTAGAGCTTCCCACGTTGTACGAATTTTGGCTTGCTATTAGAAATTCACAGGGGACAATTCTTTCCAGGTCCACCCAGAGCCAAGGAGGAGACAGAACATTCTCTTCCAGGCCCCTGTTTTGCCCGGGTTCAGTTTTCAGGGGGTTGCCCTTTGGTGGCCTTGGCTTTATGTGAGGGCTTCCCAGGCATCACTTTGCTGTCCCTGGTGCCTTCACAACCCCTTATAATCGGAGTTAGGCCACCAAGAACTGGCCTGTGACCCCATAGGTAACTGCTGCCTCCACTTTAGCTCTGTTTCATGGCTTCATGCTTTCTCAAGGTTTCTGACCTCCTGGGAATCTCTTGTTCTGATGCTTGTTCAGCTGTGCTTTACAAACATTATTTTAATTAATATCATCTCCAGCCTTGTTAAGTGGTCTACTTAGGAGAGCTGTCACCATATTGCCAGGGACATTGATAGGTAACTACTTCCAATTTCCACTTCTCATCTCTCAGTGGAGAAGCCAACAGAACTGGGACTCAATTCATTTTTTACAGTGAATGGATCAGTGGTTTTTTTTTTTTTATTGTTCTCAGCAGTCTTGATGTTATACTGTCATTACACTAACTGTGCAATGTGAGGACAGACTAATGAAATATTCCTTAGATTAGACCAGGTTACTCATGTGAATCTGTTTCATAAGACCTTTTGAAAAAGAAGCTGTACTGGATTTGTGGACCTGTTCTTTGAAGTTTTGAGTTTCCCTGTACAATTCAGAAGGCCTACAGCAAGTTGCACTTTGTCATTTTTCTGAGGCACCAATATGAACCAACTACACAGTGAGACTTGTACTGGGGACAGATCATGTGGCTTCATGAATGTACTTAGCTGGTCACCAGCATCCTCATCCCAGGGTGGTGAGTTGATCTCCTCTCCTTGACCTAATGCTACAAAGTAAGTCTCTTGAAAGTATAGAACAACCGAAAGTAATTTTCTTGTGTGTAAAAAAATGGTCACCAAGTAAAAGCTAGACATTTAGTAAAAGTCAAAGAGGCAGTTAGATTGTGGTGTGCATGGATGTGCAGGAAACACAATCCCCAGTGGACATGTGATTCGGGAAGATGCCAGGAGCCTGTACAAATTTTCCACATTCTTGAGTTGGGGAATTCTGGAAGAATCAAAAGTGTCATCCCATGAGGATTTCAAGCGCATACTACATATTAATAAACAGCTTTGTGAAAAATAAAGTTAGGCAAAAATCGTACATTTAAAAAGAGTCTGCACACTTTGCCAGTTTCTTGCAGAACTAAACATACTCATCATATGATCCAACAGTCAAGCTCCATAGTATTTAGCCACAGGATTTGAAAAAACATACTTATGCAAAAACCCTACACGAGGATGTTTACAACAGCTTTATTCATAATTGCCCAAACTTGGAAGCAACCAAGTAGGTGAACTTTATAGACAAACTGGTATATCCAGACAATGGAATATTACTCAGCAATAAAAATAAATGAGCTATCAAGCCATGAAAAGACAAGGAGAAATCTTAAATGCATACTACTGAGTGATGTAAGCCAATCTGAAAAGAGTAATACTATATGATTCCAACTATATAATATGGTGGAAAAGGAAAAACTGTAGAGATAGTAAAAAGATCAGGGGATGCCAGGGGTTAGAGGGGAGAGACAGATGAACAATCAAAGCACAGAGGATTTTTAGCACAGTGAAACTATTCTGTATATAATGGGCAGTGATACAATTTTGGTGGATATATGTCATACATTTTTCCAAACCTGTAGAATATACAACACCAAGAGCAAACCTTATGTAAACTGTGGACTTTGGGTGATGATGGTATGGCAATTTTTGTTCATTGAATGTAACAAATGCACCAGTCTGGTGGGGGATGTTGATAATGGGGGAGGCTGTGTGTGTGTGTGTGTGTGTGTGTGTGTGTCTGTGTGTGTGTGTCTGTGTGTGTGGACAGGGGGTATATAGCAACTCTCCAAACTTTCTGCTCCATTTTTCGGTGAGCCTAAAACTGCTCAAAAAATAAAGTTTATTAATTAAAAAAAGAAAAAAGAGCCTGCAAAATGTAATGAGTTCATACCTCAGCTTCTTCTTCAGAGTAGCTCTTACCTCCTGAGAAAAACAGCCCACCCAGTCACACACAGGTTCTAGGCCAAAGTACCTGCACCTCTGGGTGTCCCTGCCTGGCTGAGGGAGTGAGCGTGGGCCTTGGGAGGGAGACAGGGTCAGTGGCATTTCGGGGCTTGGACCTTCCCCCACAGGCCTGGGACTTCCCCCCAAAGAGTCATGAGGGGGAGCAGGAAAGGAATTGAGGCCACTGGGAATTTCCTGCCTTCCCAAGTGCTGCAGGGGCGGCTTTCTGGGAAGGCTGGTGTGTCGGTCAAAAGCCTGCACCTCTGGGAGCATCAAAGAGAGATGAGAGAGGCTGGAAGGGCAGTTAGAAGATTCCACCTCTGGCAGATCTTGGTTCTTAGTAAAAAGCAGGAATTATACATGGAGACACTAGCATATACAAGAGCAAATGCACAGACGTAGGCAGACTGACAGACACATGCAGATGCACACCTATGTGGCACACACTTGCAGAGTCTATCCACTACAGAGACACAGATGATCAGGGAAGCTTGTCATTCTGGAACACAAGCAATAGCTGCTGAAAAAACATACTCTGCTCTCTCAATCGCCTGGGGGATGAATTGTTCTAACACATGTCCCCTGGGAGTGCAACAGCCTTCCAGAACAATCAGCCCTCCTTCCTCTCTCAGCTGCATGAGCTCTGCCAGCATATGAAACTCGCCATAGGTTTCTGGCAGATGCATACACGTGTTCATCCCGGTCTGCCTGCAGGGGGCTTTCCCACTCACCCTTCTTCAATGCCCAAGGCGGGCTGTAATTCAGTGTTGTCAGTGGATGACACTCAAGTCCCCCACATGACACTGGAGGTCTTTGGTGGCAAGAACATGCTGCTTGAAGCTGCCTGAGAGGGTCAGTAACAGGAGGCCGGAAGGAACTGAATCATGTTGGGCCAGAGGAGCATTTGTCTCTCTCCAGCCCCGCAGCTTTGTCCTCCTGACTTGGAGCTTGACTCAGCGTTGCATAAGCTGCCTAGAGAAATCCAGGGTAGGAAGGCATTTTCAGTAGTTCGGGACACTTCTGCCTCGAGGCTGTACATGGAAGAGGATCTTCTAAGTAGAAACAGGCCCATGTGCTCGTTGGCAGATGGAATCCAACTGGATGTGGAAAAAAGCTCAACAGAGGGCTCAAACCAAACAAAAAATCAAGTGAAACAACATGATTTTAGTATAACAAGGACTTAAAAACGATTTTGAAAAATGTCTGGTACTAATAGACAGTTTAAAAAGTTAGTTTAAAAACTCTTCTGTTGAGTTAAAAAGCAGGAAGGCTTTCAATACTTCCATCCTTTTAAAATCCTCTCCTTTTGAACATAATAGAATTATTTTCTCTTAAAATTGTTTTACTGAACTGTTTTGCAACTGTTGTAGACAGAATAATGGCTCCCAAAGATGTTCACATCTTGGAACATGATGAATATGTTACCTTACATGGCACAAGGGACTGTGTAGATGCTATCAAGTTGAGGATTTTGAGATGAGGACTTTATTCTGGATTAAGTGGGCCTAGTGTAGTTACAACGGTCTTTGTAAGAGGGAGACAGGAGAGTCAGAGTCTGAAAAGGAGCTGTGAGGACAGGAACAAAAGTTGGAGTGATGTAATTTGAAGATGGAGGAAGGGGCTACAAGCCAAGGAATCTAGGTGACCTCTAGAAGCTGGAAAAGGTAAGGACATATGTTTTCTTCTACAGCTTCCAGAAGGAATGAGGCCTTGCCTTGATTTTTGGATTTTAGGATTTCTCAACTGTGAGATAAAAAATTTGTTCTCAGCCACTAAGTTTGTGTCAATTTGTTTTGGCCGCAATAAGAAACTAATACATCTATCGTGACTGGTCAGATCCTGCATGCTAGCTTGAAGGAGGACTGACTTATTGACAAATAAAGTACTGCTCCATCTGGACCGTCGTACAATTTCCTTGGCTTCATTCCTTTGTTTGGGTGAGCTTATGGTATCAATTGTTCACATACTTTTCAGTATGCTAAATGAAAAATCCATGTTGAGAAGTTTAAATCTATCTGTATCTAATTACAAGGATCTTCATTCATCTTTGTGGGGGATTATCCTACCATATTACTTTTCTAGGACTGTCAAAACAAAGTACCACAGACTGGGTGCCTTAAACAACATAAATGTATTTTCTCACAGTTCTGGATGCTGGAAATCCAAGTACGAGGGGCTGGCAGGTTGGTTTCTCCTGAGGCCTCTCTCTTTGGCTTGCAGATGGCCGCCTTCTCCCTGTGTCCTCACATGGTCTTTGTTCTGTGCACACACATCCCTGGTGTCTCTTTGTGTCCAAATTTCCTCTTCTTAAGAGGACACTGGTCAGATTACATTAGGACCCACCCTAAAATTACTTAAAGATAATTTTGCCTTAACCTTTAAATTTTATTAAAATTCAATGAAAATTTTAACTTGATTACCTTTATAAAAGCTCCATTTCTAGTCACATTCTGAGGTACTAGGGGTTAGGGCTTCAACATATGAATTTGGTGGAGGGACATATTTCAGCCCATAACATCTACACTGGGTACACGTGGGAGAGGGTCTGTGCCAGCCAGGCAGATAAGCCTGTGCACACTACTTGAGTGACATGTGCAGACCTCTGTCTATAATTCCATGCTTCATTCCACTTTTGATATGCTCAAGTGTACCACACTGTGAACCAATTGGAACTGTATCAACTTGTCACCTGACGCACAAGAAAATGTTCCAGAGAAGATTACATGAAGACAGGGACAGGCCAACTCTGGAGTGGAAGAAACTACCTCAGAAAAATCTCATGAGGTTGGGAAGTGGGGGGTGAGGCGAGGGGGAAGAGCAGAATAAATGCAATTAGATCCCTACCTCAAACCATACACTTTACACATACACCAGATGGATTATAGATCTACATGTGAAAAATTATTAAAGAAAATAAAGGACAACATCTATATGATTTTAGAGAAAACCTTAAAAGGAGAATTTATAAAACGCAAACAGTAAAGAAAAAGATAGATATATTCAACTGCTTCAAATTTTAAAACTCTGTACAGAAAAACCTATAAACTTCTGTTGGCAAAAGGTGAAAAAACAGACTGGGAGACATATTTAATAGACTAGGAATTAGTATACAAAACACATAATAAGGAAAATAAAAGTAGAAAGAAGTGAATTATCCAAAGAGAAAATGTGAATGGTCAACAAATAAGAAAAAAAGAAAATACAAACAAAAGATGCTGAAACTCAGAGAAGGCAAATAAAAAGAACAAAGAGAGACCATTTTCCAGCCACTGTATTTGTAAGATTAAGTAGTCAAGCTATCTCAACTGCTGGCAAGGTTGTAGGGGAAATGGTAAATTGTTTCTGGAAATATGAATTGGTAAAGACGTCTTGGAGAGAAGTTTGGTGCATTTAGGAAAATGTACTTGCCCTGTGTCTTAGAAATTATGCTTTGAGATACACCGTAGACAACCTCCTGAGAAGTTTCATAAGCATCCTATATGCGATGGTGTCTGTTACAGCATTGTTTGCAACAGCAGAAAAAAAAAGGAAATGACTGAAATATTCCTCAATATAGGAATAAACAAACAAAATGTGCTATGTTCCTATGATGAAATACCATAAAACAATTAAAAAATAATAAATAGAGCTGATATACATTAACATTAACAGATGTTAAAAACCCAAGGTAGAGTATAAAAAGCAAGAAGCAGATTTATGGGATATATACAGATAATGTACTTGTATATGTAGTTAAAAAAAAAACCATACAATGTGTATGTGTGTGTGTGTGTGTTTTAATGGATGTACATCTACCTAGAAAAAATATTTTTAACGAAATGGAATGATACATGACAACTTTAGTCTCCAGGGGAACGTAGGGAGGAGTGGGGGGGGTTGTGGCTCAGGGGACATTAGCTAACATTCATCTTCAACTCACCCCTCCCCTCTCCTCCCCCTCCCTCATTCCTTCCTTTCTTCCTTCTTCTTCTCTTCCTAAAAATGGACAAAAAGTAGATATGACAAAAAAAAGTTAACATTTGTTGATTCTAAATTGTGGGAATATGGAAGTTTAAATTATTCCTTTATTTTACTGTAACTTTTAAATCTCAGAAAGCAGAAACCAAACCAAATAAAATCATAAACTATAAAACTGTACTAAAAGAGGTAAAGGAAGACTTGAACAAAGAAAGAAAGTGTGATACTGAGTATGCTGTGTTCCAGAGAGTGGGGCGGTTCCTGGTACCGTCAACAACCTCCTCGCAGTTAGGAGTTCCCAGTGGCTTTTGAGTTGGAAGGTTGGAAGGTACCATATAGACATTTGGTGCTGAACCCCTATTTTACTTCCCTCATGAATGGCCTCCAGTCTCTTGCAATACTGTGGTAGGGGTGTCTTCTTCCAGTGCCAGCAACTGGCCCCACTGTCCTGAAGCAAGTGGTTCCATTTTTAACACCTTAAACTATTAAGGAAAATTCTTATTTTTGAAAAGAATTATATTCCTGTAGACTCTGCTCTTTGGTTTCATTTCTTTTTTTCTGTAGCAACAGAGATGAAACCCAATGCCCCTTTAATAAGAAAGTCTTTCAAAATGTGAAGACAGACATCCTGCATTTATAAGTTTTTATATCCAGAAATCTAAAGGGCTTTTTACACAAATACATATGAACATCATATGGGAACATCAACTTAAAATACAAATCACCATGTAATGCAAATGGGCTGTGAATTTAAACTTTTAAAATTCTCTTTGAGAACTTGGAAGAAACTAACCTGAGAACACAGAGATCTCTGCCCATCTCAGGTAGCGAATTTTTCTCTGGGCTTGGAGGCAATGGAGTCCCCCCTGGGACGGAGAAGTACATAATTGATGAGCAATCCTTATCAGACTTGAAAGGGCAAAGATATAAAGGGGAACTGGATGCCTGGTTAAGAATTGATACCTCAACAGACATAAGAGGAAGCTACATTATCTCCTTATTAATGACATTGTATATTTTATGAGAGTAGCAATGCCTTGCCAACTTCAATGCCCCGTGTGGGTTAACAAAGGGATCTAAATGTTGACTTAAGAAAATTTATCTTAAAGGTAAAGGCCTCTGGAGACACGTCCCCCACTGGATTGATGTTTATTGGTTGGTCTCTTTTTGAAAAGTGCTTGAAAAATGACCAATGGACAAGAGAGGCTTTTGGCACTCAGTTCAGGAGGTTTTTGGTTGATATTGTTCAAGTTACCTGAGATGTTATGTATCACTGTGGGTAAGAGGAAGGGGGAAAGAAAGAATCTGAAACGTAAGTTTCTACTGTTAGTAGTGGAACAGGGCTTCCAACTCAACTTCCTGGAACTCAAATGTCCTTCATTTTATTTTCTTTTGTTTCAAGTCTCACCATTTCAAAGAGACTGTGAAGCCACAATAGCAATAATACAAATATTTAATGACTGGTTTCAACCAATCAAAATGGACTATGGTTGCTATGCCTTCTGGGTACATCCTGGTGGGATATCTGCCCTGATATCAGTTCCAGCCGGTCAGACTCCAAGAAACCCTTCTGAAGGTGACACAGAGCAAGCGTTGCTCAAGTTAAGCTACTTGTGCTGCCGCCTTTGTCTTCTTTGATAAAGTGGCTTTCCACATTTAGATCTCCCTGTAATTATAGTCTATGCATTAAAACACTTCTTTGTAAAACTTCTGTTTATAAATCACTTCCATCTTCAGAAGAAAATAATGGAGAAAGGATATGGGGAAGGGGTGGCTTAGTGTGTCTACATTTGGGGGTGACTGACAAAGTTTACTCCTTCTCAAAGGTCTTTGGGTGGCCTGAATTAAGAGAAGGGATGTAGCATCCTTTAACACTCTCCTCATAGTCTTACACCCCAATGGTTCCATTTTTGAAGAATGTTCTTCTCCTAAAACCCCATCCCCGCTCTCCACCTGCCTCCTTCTTACCTCAAAGTCATTTCTGATATGGCTCCCAGCACGTAGCTTTCCTTTCCTCCTTACCAGGTTCCATCTGCCCCTCCTTCCAGTGATGAGTCCATTTGCTAAGGCCTGACATCTCCCAAGTGAGTAAATAAATCTTTAAGTGGTAGTTTCTAAACACCACCCCTCAATTTGGAGGAGATTGCCATGGACATAACTTTTAGTGTCAGCCCAACTCTGCCCCCAGTATTTTAGGTACATGAAGACTGACTGGTTTCTCAAGAAGTTCCACAGGCTGATGCCCACTTAAGAAGTTTGCTCTCCAAAACTCAAGCCTCAGTAATTATAAAAACTTATTGGAAATGCTTTCAATATTTTCAAGCTGAAAATATGCCCATATATTTTACACAAGCCCAAAGTGACCAAGAGTGGGGGAATGGCAGGGCTGGGTAAGAAGCAGCCTCGTGCTGAAGGCCCAGGTGGGAGTGTGCCAATGTCAAATTATTGGATGAGATTTCTGAGCAAGAATCAAATATTTTAGTCCTCCAGCATTTGTGGAAATTATTTTAGCAGGGAACAGTGGTGGCACTCAGACAATGATTAGTTTTCTCAAAATCCAAATTAAGAAATTGTATGGCTCTGTGTTTACCTTCTGATTAAGGATTTAACCTTTTCTTTAAAACACTGTACCTGAACTATGAGAGACCAAGAGACAGAGATCTGTAGTTTTAAATCTCTGGGGGGTCTTGAAGACCCCCAAAATTGCTTAGTAATAGATTGGTGATCTCCAGCCTCAAATTACTTCCACATATATAAGTCGCAAGCCAGAAGGAGGCACTAAGCAGAAGAACAGAAGGGTTTGTTTGGAGAGTACCACCAATAATTATAAGTTATGGGAACAGAGAAGAAAATAAGACATGTTGATTAGAAACATCAGGATGAATTGGCATTGATTTTGCTGTACAATAGAAAATTGGTTTCAATTTTTTTTTCCAACAGATGCATAGCATGGAGAGTGAGGAATTAAATTTTATTCCAGGTTCAAATTTAAGTTTGGAAATGAAATTTCGGAAGGTACACCTCATTTCACAGAAACTAAGCAACTTTCTGAATACTTTTACCTAAGATATCCAAGAGGGAACAGACTTGATTATCCACTGTCTGTAGGCTCAGAAAAATTATTCTCTTGCTTTTGAGCTTTAGTGTATGTTTACATTCATTTTTTATTCATTTAGTGATGCTTTCTAATATCCTTTCCTGTGAATCTTTGCCTGTTCTGTTACAGCCTGGTTCTAACTGCTCATCTCTTAGAAAAACAGGAATTTCAATAAAGCCCTAGCTTGTTATAAGGCTGCAGAATGTATTTCTGCGTAGTTAAATTGCAGCTTTTAATTTTTCTTGGGGTCCTTAATAATTGGAATAAATACAAAGGTCACATGAACAGTTTATTTCTCCTTTTAAATGAAGAGTTGGTTAGCATCATTAATTTTGTATGTTAAAGTGTCATTTGATTACTTGGGGGGCTAACTTCTCAGAGATACAAGTACCCATTATCTCATGACTAGGTAGACGCATCACTCGGCCAGCCAGGGCCACAGGCATATTGCTGACCTTTGGCAGAACTGGCAGATGGGCGTGGTCTCTGGGCTCAGTCATAGCTGTTCCCTCTGGCCTCCTGAGAGGAGCCGTGCCCCAGAGCATCCATCCCCTCCCTGGGCTCCATTGGCCTACCCTGGAGCCACATCACTTAAAGGCCACTCAGACCTCACTCCACTGGCCTTCCTCTGCCCTAATCTTCAACCTAGGATCATGTTAAGTGTTCCCGTGTTCTTGCTCCCAAGCCTCAGAAGATCCCTGCTTGTGGGTTCCTTCTTGCGGGGTGGTCTTGGGAATCTCTGCAGAGCAGATGATCAGCTCCAGAGAGCTCCCGGCCCTCTGCCCCCAGCAGCTGCCCCTACCCTTGGCCTCCTCTGAGCCCTCCGTGCCCTCACCACCTCCCATCTCATTCTCAGCACATACCTGGGCTCTGTGAGGAGACAGGGCAGCCCATGAGAAGATAGGCACCACGAAGGCACATGACTGGGCTTTCTGATGCCCCCAGGTCTGAAAGAGTGCCTGAACAATGCCTGGAATGTGATCTGAGTTCAGAAAAGTGTTGTTTCACATGGGATGAGCCTTCCTTCACTTCCTTTTCCTCCTCCTTTCTTTCCCTTTGGAAAAGAAGACATGACCCCTCTTCCAGTCAAGGAAGAGCGTAAGAGATGACCTCACGTGCTTTGTTATTCTCTCCTCTAGAGCCCTGGTCCTTCTTTAGTTTACTTCCTAGAATCATCAACTTCATCTTCCTCTTGACCTCAGCATTATCCCTCTTTAAGGGACATTCTACTTCTCACCTTTCCCCCCATTCCATACTGAAGGTTGAAAACTTGTTTTTACCATGGTAAATAAAAATGCTACCACTTAGAGAAGGGACAGGCACTCTCATAAGGAGATAAAAGGAGACACTATATGAAGTGACATTGGACAATGGCTTTGTAGTGTTCAGAATTAGTTGTGGACATTTAAAAAAATAAGAGATTTCAGATAAAAATCAAGATTTTTGTAGGCTACTCCTGAAAAAGTAGAAGATACAGTAATGCCAGGCCTATATATCAGCATCTCCACAGACATCAGCTGTTCTTTTCGAGAAGGCCCTGCACCAAAACAGGTGCAACACACGTCATATCCTGCGTACTCTCTTGCAACATGGACTTGCCACTCTGCCACAAAGAGATGGGGTCTGATTCCTCTCGCCTTGAGTCTGGAGAGAATCTTGTCCTTGGCCATTTGCTTGTAACCAATGGAATACAGGAGAAAAGGTGCAGCATGTCTTCTGAAGCCAGGAATGCTGACAGTACTCTAGAGAGGGAAGCTACTTCCAAGGCTGGCATGTGGAAGTAATGCTTTTTAATTTTGTGTACAGAGACATCATCAGTTACATAATCCTCATGGGCAAACACCCTCTCTGCTCCCTGTTTGTATAGATGGAAGTTTTTCTGCTGAACTTGGATGTGGGCTGTTGGCATTACAGGTGGAAAGAGGGAGAGACTGAGCTACTACTGACTCCTCTTCACTCTGTCCTTCTACCTCCAGACTCTCACCTTTCCCCATAAAACCACCACAGCATGTCAACAAAATCCACCTAAGTTTCCTCACCATCCATAAAAACCACACTCCAAAAGGCTCAGAGCCAGGCAGAGACAAAAGACCATTTGGTGATGAAGTGTTTAGTGCCATATTTCTGAGAGATTAACTGGCATCAGGATATGAAGAGGGCCTAGGTGCAAGGTGTCCTCCATAAAAATGTGTTTAAAAACCTGATTACAAACAGTTCACATTGATTGCAGAAAACCCAGAAGCACATAGGAGAAGATTAAGATGGCTTCTATCCTCACACCTAAAGAATAGTCTTGTAAATATTTAGGCTACATCCTTCTCCTTTATTTTTTATTCATATAAATGGAACAATAATGTTCCAAAAATCAGATCTTACTGTAACCAAATGTCCTGAATATTGTACACATTTTCCCATGTTACTAAATATTCATGTACAGTGTAATTTTATACATAATATTCTATTATACTAATATGAATTGTCATAATTTATGTAATCATCTCCTATTATTTGATATTTAGGTTGTTTCCAGTTTTCTCCTATTATCCATAACATGGCAATGAACATCCATCCTTGCCTACATATCTTTTCACTTGTCCATGATTATTTCCTGGGTCTAGAAATGTGATCACTGAGTCAAAGGTACAATATTTTCAAGGCTTCTGATACTTATTGCCAAACTGTCATCTAGAATCACATTCCCACCAACAAGAGTGACCATTTCATCATATCTACACCAGTTGGAAAATATCTTCTTATGGTTTGGCAAATCAACAGTTCTAGTACTTTGGATTCCACAATAACATGACAATAGACAATGACAAAGCACTGAAAATAGTTGGGAGAGCAGAAGAAATCTCCAAGAATGTAGAATGTCTCCTTTACAGAGGAGGAAAGTGAGACCCAGAAAAGTAAGTGACTTGCCCAAAGTTATACAGATAATCAGTGGGTATCTCATTGAAACTGGTCATTGCAGCACAATGACCAATTCTGGTCGCCACATCGGATCAATGAGTTAATGATTATTCTAGGCTTACTTGACCTCCTGTTGTACCTTCCATTTAAAAAAATTGTATTTAAGCAGCTTCCCATACTGGTCTTGAAGGATCATGATGACTCAAAGTTCTCTAGGACCCCAAAACAGGGCCAAATCTTCTCCATGTTTGCTTTTCAATATATTGTTATATTCTGTACCTGGTCAAACTTGCTGACAATGAGCTTTGTTTCAGGCTCAAAGAAGGGCTAAATGGTCTATGAACTAGAGTAGCAGTCTTCCTAAAGAAGAGCCCTGGTGCTGTGAAGAAAAGCACCAGCCTCTCTGAAGAAGAGTGCATGCAACAGTATCCCCTGAAGCTCAAGCTGCAGGACATGCTGCAGACACAGGCAGCTGGTAAAGTTGAGAGAAGCCCTGTACATGTAGCCTCTGTCCCTTGAAAGCTCACCGCCTCATTTCTCACAGCCTCCTTATGCAAACTGTGGCTCATCCCTGGTTCTTTCAGCATTGGTGTCCACACTACCACTCACACTTTGAGGACCTCCTTTCTCCCCTGATTCCTGTGACACCCAGCTCCCTCTCTCTTGGTTTCTGTCCTACCTTCTTGGGTCTATTTCAGAGTCTCTACTTTTTCTCTTAGCCTTAAAGATGTGGCACAAATCTCAAATCCTGAACTCAGAAATGTTCATTATTTTTAATTAAAAAAATAAAACTGATTTTACCTTCTGTTTCAAGATCTTGTTTTGCCAGATGGTGGAAACTGAAATGTCAGCAAACTCAGGGTCATCTCAAATCCTTGCCCACTGCCCTGCTCTCCCCTTGCCCTGGGATCCTTGTTCCTTTTGCGGGGAGGGGGCTGGAAACTGGTTATGACTCATTATCTTCCATGCACACTGGCACACCCTGAGGTGTCTGTCACTCCTGTCAGGTCCCTGTCCTCAGCAATGTATGTCACCACAGTGTCCTCCTGCCCCCCCGCCCCCCCCCCCCGAGCTCTTGTCAAGGCTGGCTCTCCATCCATCACCTCTGTGCCACTCTGGGGCACATGGGAAACATTTAGCTACTCTCAGAATTAATGTGGGTGCAGGGAAGTTGTGACACAGGACTGGCCCATTTGCTTGGTGACATGCCACCCCATTTTTGCTTCTCCAGTACTTATGCTTGGCATGGAAGCACCCTTGCAGGCTCACCCCCTTTCAGGAATCCTCATGGGAAGAATCCTAAAGAATAACAGTGCCTTGCACATGGACTCCCCAGCCCTCTGGGACATTTCTGTCATTCTTTTCCCATGCCATGCTCCACCCCCGCCATCACATATCTCCACCCCGACCTTACACCTTGGCTGGATCAAATTAAAAATTCCTAACTTTGGAATACCCCAATTTACAGAATATGAGAAGTAGCTGGTGAGCAGAAAAGGAATGTCTGGAACTAAAAACACTAGTTTTTTTTTTAATTGAAGAATATTTGATTTACAATGCATTAATTTCTGTTGTACAGCAAAGTGATTCAGTTATACATATATATATATTTAAAAAATTATTTTCCATTATGGTTTATCACAGGATATTGGGTATAGTTCTCTGTGCTGTACAGTAGGACCTTGTTGCTTATCCATTCTATATGTAATAGTTTGCATCTGCTAACCCCAAACTCCCAGTCCATCCCTCCCTCCCCCCCTCCCCCCTTGGCAACCACAAATCTGTTCTCTATGTCTGTGAGTCTGTTTCTGTTTTGTAGATAGGTTCATTTGTGTCATATTTTAGATTCCACATATAAGTGATATCATATGGTATTTGTCTTTCTCTTTCTGACTTACTTCACTTAGTATGATAATCTCTAGTTCCATCCATGTTGCTGCAAATGGCATTATTTCATTCTTTTTTTTATAGCTGAGTATATGTATATATGTACCACATCTCCTTTGTCCATTCCTCTGTCGATGGATGTTTTTGTTGTTTCCATGTCCTGGCTATTGTGAATAAGGCTGCTATGAACACAGAGGTGCATGTATCTTTTTGAATTATAGTTTTGTCCAGATATATGCCCAGGAGTGGGATTGCTGGATCATATGGTAGCTCTATTTTTAGTTTTTTGAGGAACCTCCATACTGTTCTCCATAGTGGCTGCACCAGCTTGCATTCCCACCAACAGTGTAGGAGGGTTCCATTTTCTCCACACCCTCTCCAGCATTTGTTATTTGTAGACTTTTTAATGATGGCCATTCTGACTGGTGTGAGGTGATACCTCATTGTACTGTTGATTTGCATTTCTCTAATAATTAGTGGTGTTAAGCATCTTTTCATGCACCTATTGGCCATCCGTATGTCTTCTTTGGAGAAATTTCTAAAAACACTAGACATCATGTCACATCACACTATCTATCACATCACACTATTGTTGTACCACCCATGGATCTATTCTCAACCCTTGATACTCTGAACTTCTTTCCGAGATTGTCCTTGTTTAGCTCTGGTCTACTCATATCATCGCTATATAGGTCTACTCTCCACATCTACCCCTGATGTGACGGTGGCACACATGTTACATGGCCAAAACAGAAATCAATTTCTACCTCCCTTATGTTGTTCACTCCAATACAGTAGGAATGCATCCCCCTCCACCCCCTCTTGACTCCCTAAGGCCCACCCTGCCGCCCTGCCCCTTCTTTCATGGAGCTTAACCTGATCACTCTGTTGCTCAGTAGTGGCATTCTTCTCAAGTCCTAGAGCGCTTATTGTCACTCATTCTGTTCTCACTGAGCATGTGCTACATGGTATTGTTGTTTTGTGAGATCACGACTCTCTAAGGGACGGAGACTCTGCTTCTTTCCCTGCTGTGTCTCCAGGACACTGCTGAGCACACAGTAGGTACTCATCAGACATTTTCTTAACAGATGAATTCTGCTAACAAGGTTTGAGCCTCCTCAAAAGAAGAGGCTATGTCTTATACCTCTAGAGAATCACAGAGTCTGAAAAGTTCATGGCTCTGAATGCGTCTTTGTGCATGATGGTGATGGTGAAGTGAGACAAAGGTATAGCGCTCATCCTAGAATTGAGAAAGTATTTTCAAGTTAGGAAAGTCCTGATAAAACACTCCCATTACTGCATACTCAAGCAGGCCATATCTGGGTCCTCTATATTAACTCTTTCCTTGACAAAAACTTTGATTTTGTTTATTGGGGTATCTGTAGTGTAACACAATCATTCCACACATCTGAAACCACCCAAATAATGAGCATGTGTTAAGTACCTAATATGTGTCTAGCGCTGGGCGTGGAGAAATGGAGAATGAAAAAGAAATGAAGATTGTTTCAAGAGAAGTGCTTGTCTCTCAAAGAGTTTAGAGTCTAGCTGGGGAGTCAAGTCATATATACCCCAAATAACAAGACGGAAAGAGCTTGGTTACACAGCAGAGACCCTAAAAGAAGGTCTAGCAGCTAAAGAATTAGGAGATCAGAAATTCCTAGAGGGATCAATGAAAGCTTCACAGACATGGTGGGGCTTAGGTTGGAGCTTATATTACTAGGTCCTCGGTTAGAGGAGAATGCCTTTGCAAATACCCAACAGGTTTAAGCATAAAGAACAATACTATGTACGATTAATCGAACGCACAGCTTATTAATCTCATAAGCCTATTAAATACTGTTCTTCAAATGCCACTTGCCCAACAAATAACATAAAACCTAGGAATTTACAAATTTTAAAATTTCCTGATATTTAAACTTGAGTACAAACTTCTTTTTTCAAATTTTCCTAATCACCAATAAAAATCACAAGCCTACTGTACTGGATTCTTTTACATGCTTCAAAAAATTTGAATATTATCACAATGATAATGAAACTTTGTTACAATTACACTTAAAACAATGATAAAAGTACTAGAATCATGGACCTAATTTGTTTACTTTATTATCTTTCTACTTATATTTCCTTTAATCCATTACTGAGGTTACAGTGACTATACAAGATAGTAATTTCTATACTTTCCCAGGGTTATAATAATTTATCAGACCCAAAGTCAAAGTATCACCTCAGCCTAGTCAAGGTAGCAGGTTCTAGGTTTTATATCAATTGACTCTTGTTGGGTTATAAGATGTGGTTAAACATCGAAGGACATTCAATTCTGAACTTCCAAATTGGGTTCCTTTTATAATTGAATTTTGATTGCTATGTTTGGGGAATGCCTTCTCTTTGCCCTGCTATGTTCTCCCTTCACCTTCCTCCACCCTGATCTCTGCCTTGGGGGCCTGACCTATATGGCACATGGATGGGATCATGGAGCCTGCCTTCTGGTTGGGTTTGGTGCTATAGCAGGGAGCTCAACCTGAGACCAGAGGCAGGGAGTAGGTTGGCACCATGGTCTGACTCCCCTGGCCCCTCCTTGTAAAATGGCCTTGGCTGGCTCTGTCCCTCACAACTCCTCTCAAGATGGCCCTCTCCACAGGACCCTCACATTGCATATTCTGGGGACCTCTCCTTTCCCCATCCAGCAGGTGGATGGAGGGGCCATGCATGAGAGCACCAATGTTGCTAACCTGGGATTTCTGCACCACCCCTTGCGGTTATGCTCAGCTGCCCACACCTTTGTAATTACCCCTATGTCCCCACGTTGAATGCTTCCGTTTTGCCATGACACTTGTTTTTTTATTGGGGTCCTATCTGTGGCCTTGGTAGAGGCAGATATGTACTCAGATGCTCTGATGCTCGAGGGGGTAATCTGCCTGGTTAGCCAAAGGCAGGGAAAAGAGGGGGTCTCAGGGGAAGTGTGCTAACTCTGCAACAAGAGTTTGGTCCAGTTTGGTCAATACGGCCCAGACGGCTGACCTCAGGAACTGGCCTGCCGTGGACACCTCCTGCAGTGAGGGGACGAGGGATCTCCCAGCAAGCGGGAAGCCATCCAAGATGATAAACTTGGTTCAGGGACCAGAATGATCTTCAAGGTGGGAATTCTACCTTCAAGGATCATCACGGACCACCAGCAACAAAAACATTCATGAAACCCATTGTCATAGGAAATCTTTAAACGAACCCCAGGCTGTTGCTGCAGCTGAGTGCTCAGCAGAGCCTAGCTCTTCCTTTATTAAATTGGCATCATTACTATCATTGCTTGACTTCAGATGTGCTCCCTCAGGCGAGCCGGTGATTTGTGAGGTCCCATCTGCATGGACAAACTGGAGAGCTAAGGCAATTACGCGGATAATTCAAGCAAGAGCCTGGCTTTACTTAAGCTCTATAATCACCTGAAGAGCCTGTTTTTCAGAGCGTCTCCAATGGCACATTCAGACAAAAACAATTTTGTTTTCTGGATGATTGCCTCACTCTTTTGGCCGTGTGACTTCAGCCCCAGTGGAAAAGTGATATTCATCATGCTCTGGTCCTGGAGCCTGTGGAATCAATAAAGATGTCGCGACTGAGACCGGTAACAGCTCCAAATGTGCATAGCCAAAAAAAAAAAAAAAAGAAAGAAAGAAAAGAAAAAGAAACCAGAGCTGTTCGTGCTCCCTTTGCACAGCTCCCTTCTCGCCCTGCTCCCCACCTTGTGGCCAGGATTCATGCAAGGTCTAACAAGATGGCTGGGGCCTGGGCTCTGCCCCTCCCTCATTACTTTTCTGGGTGGTGGTCACCCTGCAGAGGTGAATCTTCCATGGAGCTCATTTAAGTGGTACAGGAGCATCCTCTGCTCACATCTGACTAATGAAAACCTTAAGCCAGTGTTAGCGAGGCAACTGGCCACTTTGTGCCAACCAGCTTGCTGGCTCTTGCTGGGCCATGAGCATGGTCAGGACACATGGGAAGCTGCCTTGGTGATATGATTTGGAGGGTGCAAATACCCTTGGCCTTCGAGGGTGTCTGGAATTCTACTGTTCGAGATGCATTTCTTTATCTCTCCAAGTGTTGTCTACCTCTAAGAGCCTCCTACTGAAATATTACCTCTAAGAGAAGGGGTAGTTCCTTAGACCACAGGAGCACAAATAAGAAGAGCTAATGCTTATTCAGTGCTACTTCATCATTACAACGTTCACAGGAGAGAGGTACTGCTATCCTGCCCATTTTACAGATGTGAGGTCCAGGGCACAGAAAGGTTCAGTAACCTGCCCTAAACCACACAGCCAACAACCTGGCCAGTTCACTTGGAGACTGTGACAGAACTGCTCCTCTCTTCTTCCTCTTGGGGACAAAGTTGGGTCTCTCTCCAATGGTGGCAACTCAGCAGGGGAAGTGAGTGCAGCATAGCTGGCTTTGATGGGGGAGGAAATGAGGACAACGCAGAATCCAGGATGCAGATTGAGGGGTCGGGGCCTCAGGTGTGAATGTCAAGGTCTTCTCGAGACAGCTTGGAAGATCTCTGGAAGAGGCCCCTCCAGTCTAAGGTTGCCCTGGGTAGGCCAGGGTGTGGGTGCCCTAGGGCCTCACAGTTGAGTGAACATAGACGGCAAGAGGGGAGCAGATACAGACATGAGGCAGGATATGCTCAGTGGAGCCTGATTCCTCACCATCATGTTCTGGCTCTGCTACTTTTTCAAAGGGACACCCTGGGAAAGAAAGTTTATCCTCTCTGGGACTCAGTTTCCTCACCTGTGAAATGGGAATGAGGATGGCAACTGTACCTAACCTCTGGGGTTGTTGTGCAGACAGAATAGCTGAGTGATGGCCTGGCCCAAGGTGGGTATTCAGTGGCACTCATCAGTGCAGTGGGGCAGTGCAGAGTGGCTTGGGTTAGGGGGTCTCCGATGGATGTGGGAAGATGCTGAGGAGGGGCTTGCTTAGACTGGAGGAAAGTTGGGGAAGACTTGGGGAAGATGGAGATGAGCCAGGTGGGCTGGCACATTTGGGGTGGAGGAAGTCGTGGATAACAGAGAGGAAGGAGGTGACACCTCCAGCAAGCCAGTGATTGACCTCCAGGTGCCTCTGGACTGCCTGGAGATTTGCTGTGTGATTCTGCAATTTCCCCAAGAGGCCAGGTGTCTCAGCCAGGCCAGGTCACTCGTTCTCCTGCTCATAGCCTTGTGCTTCTTCTGCCTCCCTCCCAGTGGGGATGGGAGTTTGCCCAGGGGCTCCATATTGGGCCTTGGGAGTGAGAGTTTCGTTTGGTGGAGAGGTGGGCCGGCAATCAGACTTCAGACATGCTGGAGTGAGCAAGTGGCTACAAGATGCGGTGGTGGGCAAAAACCTTGTGATGAAGAATCTTGGTGAAGAAGATGTGGTGCATTATCACAATGGAATATTATTCAGCCGTGAAAAAAGGGGGAAATTCTGCCATTTGAGGCAACACAGATGGACATTGAGGGCATTCTGCTGAGTGAGGTAACTCAGACAGAGAAAGATAGATACTCTATGGTCTCAATTATGTGTGGGATCTAAAAAAGCCAAAATCATAAAAACAGAGCAGAATGTGGTTACCAGGGGCTGGTGGGCAAGGAATTGACTGGGAAGGTATTACTTAAGGGTACAAACTTGCAACCAATAGTTAAATAAGTCCTAGAGATCTAAGGCACAGCAGAGAGATGATAGTCAACTATACTGTATTATAAAGTTCACAGTTGCTAAGAGTCTAGATCCTAATTGTTCCCACCAGAAAAAAGAAATACTAATTTTGTGATGAGACACGGATGTGAGCTAACACTACTGTGGTCATAATATTATAATACATAAATGTATCAAATCAACATCATGCACTTTAGGCTAACACAATATTATATGTCAATTATATCTCAATACAATTCTTAACATTTAATTTAATTTAATTTAAAAAAAAAAGGAATTTTGGCCATGAGAGATGGTCAGCTAGGGAAGAGAATGAGCTCAGGAGAAGATGATTTTTTAACGTCAGGAAGGAGCCTGTGGGTGGGAGGGAGAAGCCGAGAAAGCTGTGAGAGGAAGGTCCTCTGAGGTGAGGGCAGACACTGCACAAGAGTTTAGTAGAAAACTGTTGGCCCTGGGGAGAGTGGGCGTGCTGCTCTCCTGAGGCCAGGTGGAAGGAAAAGATGACGGACCTGGAGGAAAGTCATTATCAGGGACCGCGAACGGTAGCTGTGTAAATGAAGACAATTCACTTTTCATGACCAGAAAATCCTGGGGTCAAGTTATCAGCCAGGAATGAGCGAATATTAAAAGTTGAAGAACACTGATTTAATGTAAAGCTGTACATTTCTCTCTGGTGTCATGGTTCACTGAGTGTTGTTGTACATCATCTCATTTAAATAGAGAGGACAAATCTGAAATAGCTGCTTGGGTGAGCCAACTTTGCAGGGCCTGAGTGTTTATAGAAAATTATGTCCAAAAGGAGAAACTCAGGCAGAGAATCTGGGGCCATCAGAAACTGAGGGTTAAGAGGGTCCTTTCATTTAGAGATATTAAGGCAAAGAAGTGGTGTGTGGCCATGATCTGAGCCAGTGCTGGTGGGGAGAACTTTTAGGGAGATTCTAATTAATCAGATTAGAGGTTAAAATTCAGAGGTGGTCAAAGTCCAGTATTTTCAAGGACAAGCAAACTAAATGTACCTCAGTGTCCAGGACTGTTAGTGAAGGATGTAACCCATCATTACCTGTGGTCACAGTGTCCCCGGAAATCCTACTACACAAAAAAGGCTCAGTGTTCAGGCCTCAGTTCTCCCGTGTGTCACATGGCACAGATATGCGAGTCTTATAGAATCACCAATCCTTTAAAAAGATGATCTCTTTGTGGGAAAGAAAACAGATTATATCAGAGCAAAATCATGCCTGACCAATTTATTAGAGTTTGACATGAAGGTGAGTAGCCTTGTGGATATAATTTATATAGACTTTCAACAAAGCTTTGTCTTGTCAAAGGCTACTATGTGATACTGACCTTCTGTGAAATAGGTGAGGATGTAAAGTTATGACGAGGGATCAGTTTAGGGAATAAATGTTCCCCCTGGAGTTGGGTAGCCTGATGGCCCAGAGAGGGCGAAATCTCCAGGGCTGCCAAAAACACTAAATTCTTTGGTGCTAAATCATCAAATCAATGGATAGAGATTCTAGGTACATTTGTAGGGCCCACCCATAAGCAACACATACACATTGATTGATCTCTAATAATAGTAACAACAATCTTAACTTTCACAATTATTTAGCACATGCCTGCTCTACGTTAGACCCTGCTCCAGGTGTCTTGTCATTTGTGATCCTAACCCTTACAAGAGCCCCGCAAGGCAGAAACAAATATTCCTAATCTACAGATGAGGAACAGAAGCTTAGAGAGAGCTCCGAGGATTTTTGTTCTTTGGCCAGTGCATTAAATTGCTAGGGCTGCATACAAAATACTACAGACCGGGTGGCTTAAACATCAGAAATTTATTGTCTCACAACTCTGGAGGCTGGAAGTCCAAGATCAAGGTGTCAGCAGGTTTGGTTTCTTCTGAGGCCTCTCTCCTTGGCTTGTAGATGGCCGCCTTCTGGCTGCATCCTCGCGTGGCCTTTCCTCTGTTTGTGTCTGTGTCCTAATCTCGTCTTATAAGGACACCAGTCAGATAGGATTAGGACCCACCCTAAAGATGGCTCACCTCATTTTAACTTAACCACTTCTTGAAGGCCCCATCTCCAAGTACAGTCACATTCAGAGGTATTGGGGGTTAGGGCATCAACATGTGATTTGGAGGGGAAATGCAGTTCAGTCCATAGCCGACAGCAAGTAGAGTGAACTAGGGGAAAATGGGATTAGCATGGCCATGGGACTCTAGTTAGAGCCCCTCTCGGAAGCAGGGAAGGTATATTTCCCCTGGGGTAGTTGGGGAGCATGGGGGCAGTAAAGGAATTCCACAGTAAGCTTCCGTAATAGGCTATGAGGGGAAAGCACCTCTCTCTCCCCTCTTCCTACACACCCTCGTTTCCATTCCCCAATCTTGTCTTTCCTCTAGGTCAAAAGTACTGAGTTGCTCTATACGTTTCCTTCACCCTAGGGTCTAAAATACAGAGTTATAATGGGAGACTGGGTCACCCCCAAGCCCAGCTCAGGGCCAAGTCAGAGCCCTGGAAAGTTGCCCCAAACCCAGCCTTATTCCATAGCACACAGCTGAGATGAAGTGTGTGGAATGGGGCTGAGGTTACTGGAATTCTCTTCCAGGCTGACTTCCATGCAAAAGCCTGCATTTTCTCTGCATTCAATTTGTAGCAAAGTAAACAATTTGTAGCAAGTAAACAGGGTGCCTATGTGGACCAGGCTTCAAAGAGGCCTTTTGTTCTAAAAGATATTTTCAAATTCTTCATTAGTTATAAAAGCTATTTTAAAGCTCTTTCCCAGACACCCAAATACCTCTCATATGAAGACGAAGAAAGAAGAAACAAACTCACAAAACTTTTGAATAAGAAGGAATGGTCATTTGTAGCCCCGACTTCTAGTTGGTCAAGGAGGCAGGATTTACAGGGCCCTTTTGGTGTCCAGTCCTGTATGAGGCTCAGAGAGAGATGAAGACAAGGAAGATGAGCCTCCCGCTGTGAGGGAAAAGGGGGTGACGATGATGAGCGATTGGAAACTGGCTGCAGAGGACCGTAGAACCCTCCCAAGTTTGCAGCCCTGCTTGGGAGGAATCTGAAGGACGCAGGGCTGCACAGCTCCAGGGGGCACCCTTCACCCTGGCAAAGCTCAGCTATTTGTCTCAACTGCACGTGAGGGGTACCCCTGCAGGGGCGCAAAACCAAGGTACACCTGGGCCAGGCGCCAGGCAACATGTAGCCGCAGAGGCGGGCTGCGGGGAGGGGGAAGCAGGGCTGGGCGGGGGGATGCCTCGGGGAGGCTACTACCGAGTCCTCAATATGGCATCAAAATGCTTCGCCCTCCACCGCCGGGGCACCTCGAGAGTGGCAGCTCGTGTCCGGTCCCCCAGGGCCCAGCAGGACACCCCCTCCCGCCCGCGCATCAGTCTTCCCAGAGGCTGCAGCAGGCTCTTCTGTGGAGGGGGCGGAACAGCTCTCAGGCTCTAAGAAGCAGGCTGCCCACGGAGGAATCACCACCTCTTCACAAACGCTCCCGAGAGGCTCCCGCAGCCCTGCTGCCCGCGGGCTGGTCACGATGGAAGGCACATCAGAGTCCCCTAGGTCGCACCAACCCCTCCTCACACAGACGAGGACGCTGAGACCCAGCGAAGGACGCCAACGCACAAGGCGCCGTGTGATGTGAAGTGGGATTCCTCAGTTTCCACAGTGAGAACTGTTACCCTTTACATGATGGCATTTACTCCCATTATGACGTCAATACACTCATCTTGAATACTCGACCTGTGATCAGGGCAAGAACAGTTGCATCAGATCCTTTCCTAGGAGCAGATTTGGGCGGGGGAGGAGGGAAGACCCTAAGCTGTCCTTGGTGGTGGTGGGGAGGGGGCTGGGGACGGGCAGGAAGGTGGGCAAGAAGCAGTGAGAAAGCAGAGAGGGGCAAGTCTGCACGCTACACAATATTGCCTCCATCTGGCCTGGCTTGGACGGTCTGAATGATTGTGATATCCAGAAAACTTAGGATGCTGACCAAAGACTTCTCCAGATGCTCAGAAGTTGTACTTCCAAGCATAATTCTTGGCTCTCCGAGAACCACGAGTAATTGATGACAACCTCCCACCCTCCTTCTCCACATCCTATTCTTTCCAGCTCCTAGACAGATAGATTTTCTTGTTTGCAGGCTCATTCATTCCAGGCTGTGCAGCAATCTCAGATTTGACAAATGCAAGCACAGTGTGGTCGCCTTCATCTGTGTTCACCTGGTCCTCATTAGGGCCATCAGAGGAGGCCAGTGCCTGGTTTTGTGATTAGCGGTTCCCCCTCCACGTGGGCTTGAAAGCTCTAGGCGGCCTCTTGTTTGCATGGAGGCCTCGGAGGACAATGCCAGGCTCAGCTCCACGTTTTCCACATGACTGATGGCATTCAAAGCCTTGCAGTCCCAACAGGCACATTTCTTGTCCGGCTTTGTTTCTCGTTGGTTCAGGTGGAATAATAAGGTTTTTTTTTCTGCCAGGAATGTCAACGTGTGGTTGGGAAGTTGGCAGTTTTCTATAAGGAGGTAGGGAAGTCGACTGGTAAATGCCTGGGTGCCTGGTGCCAACAGTCAGAAAGGTTGTTTCAGTATTTCTCATTCTTAGCGAAGCAAGGTGGTATGCCCTAAGGGGTAGGGGGGGCTGACGCAAGGAGTTTTCCTGGGGGGCTTGTGATGCCTCTTGCTAGCAGCCAGGCTGTTGTTAAGCCCTGCTTCATGCATTCTCCTAGGCCAAGTTGGGGCTGGGGTGAGGGTGGGGTACGGGGTGCTCTGGGATTCGTCTTTCATTTCTGCAGCTGGGAGAACGCTTGGCCTCTGCCAAAGCCTTTTGTCCCATTTTTCTCTTGCTTCATTGGGACATTTCCGGAATGAAATATATTCAACTAGTCCTCAGCTTCAGGAGGTAATTGAATATCCAAATGCTGGTCCTTCCATTGTCCGATGACCAGAACCAGCTGAAACACTCAATTTTGCAAAACAGTCATGCTCTAGCCATTTCCCCAATTATCTCTTCCAATTATAGTGTCTTCACATCCTCTTCTTATTGAGGTGTTTGGGGCCCATATGGATTCTGAGAATTCTTAGGATAAATTCCACTCTTCAGGCACCAGAGGCATTAGGCAAAGTCGCCTTCTCTTAGGGTGTTTTGTTGTTGTTGTTTTTTGCGGTACGTGGGCCTCTTACTGTTGTGGCCTCTCCTGTTGCGGAGCACAGGCTCCGGACGTGCAGGCTCAGTGGCCATGGATCACGGGCCCAGCCGCTCCGCGGCATGTGGGATCCTCCCGGACCGGGGCATGAACCCATGTCCCCTGCATCGGCAGGTGGACTCTCAACCACTGCGCCACCAGGGAAGCCCTCTTAGGGTGTTTTGTTCTACTGTACTTTGACATGGATTCCAAAGTCTGCATCTTACCGAAGACAGGCTATCGTTGTAATTATTATTTTGAAATGGACACATTGCTGAGCTCCTGGATCTGAGCCTGAAGATAAACATGGGTACTCAGGGGCCTTGAAACCCATCCTTGCGGGTTGCTGATCCTTGCAGGCTTGTCAGAACAGTACCAGACTAAGCAGAAAGCTGGCACTCCCTACCCGGGCCAACACTTTGGGGCTTTTGTCAATTGGGCAGGCGTGCAAATCCTCGGAGATACTCTCCATGGAAAGCCTGTTTCTTTATGTCCTTTGGCTCGGACCTTGGCCAGTGTTGGCAACGTAGCCTTGAGCTGCCCTGAGTGACCTTGACGTTTCTTCATTTGGGCCTCTGCGCTCTAGGCTCCAACTTGACTGCTTATCTTGGAGCAGGAAGGAGGGGTGACCCATGGTCTGGTTTCTTGGCCTCTGGAATTGAGAAGAAGCTTTGGGGTTTGGAAGAGTCCAGTTTCTGACAAGACAGGTGGAATGGGAATTCGAGACGTAGGCTTTAGAATGACCAAATGGGGAGGGAAGATGGCAAACAAGCAGGGAGTCTGTGTTTATTACCCTGTGCTAAAGGTATATCTGGTGTCACTCAGAGTTACTGAGCACCTGGGGAATCGTATCCTTTTACCTAACCAGGTACCCCCAGACATGCAAATGCGTTAGTTCTGCAGCCATATATGATGCTTTGTCCAATGTGGCGACCTTCCGGCCCCACTGAGTATCACTCACAAGCTGTCCCCTGGCAGATCCTGGCACTGCAGGTGTGGTGGCCGTCCACAGTTCCTCCTGTAGGGGACCACCTCTCCATTCCTCCCTGCCACTTCTGGCTTCCCTCAAAGCTTTCTATATCCCCATCTCTCTCCCCTTACCAGAAAGACACCAGAGAAAAAGGGGGAAGTCCCCCTATTTGGGGAGTTCCCTCTTTTAGTTCCTTCTTTGGTTCTTAACCTCGAACAGTCCCTTGCCCCACCAGGGTGTCACTGTTTCAAGGTGGCCTGCCTTTGGGACCTGATTTTATTGTCTTTGGAAAACAAGCCCAAGAGGAGAGCCGAAATTCAAATATAGAACATGTTCCTGAAAATAAGGGAATCCTCACATCCATTGTGATTGGGATGATATGGGGACTTATGTGGAAGGTGGGTGCAAAGAGAGGGGAAGGGAGCTGGGATGCATGGGGGTGAAGGGAGGCCAAGTCAGCCATCCTGTCTCAGAAGAACCTCAGCTGGGTCACAGGAAATGCCTTCCTAGGGCTGTCATGGAAACCTCAGGGCTATAGTGTCAGGTCACTTTTTTTTTAATAGGGGCCCTAGGTAGGTAGATGGAAGAGATGTGCATGATCTTTTGCAGTCTCACCACTTCCCCTGAGAATCAGCAAAGTACAAAGGCCCAGAGGCTCAACCCAAGGAGTAAATTCAGCTCACTCCTGACTTATGCTTCTTGAGTGTAGGAACCACACCTACTCATCATTGCATTTCAAAGTCAACTACAGTTCCAGGCTCAAAGTAAAGGCACAAGAAGTGCTTTCTGGTCTGAAGGAGCCCAGGCTGGCCAGGGCCCAAATATGAGGAGAAAAACCAAAAAAATTAAAATAGTTGGGAATTGGATCCAGAGCCATGCATGTCTTTAGATGCTGGGTTAAGAGGGTCCATAGACAAATGAGAATCATGAGAAGGCATTAAAATATTTTTCCTTGTCAATTTTCAAATAACGAGTACTCATTTTTATGAGTGAAACAATGCAAAGATATAGCAAGAAAACATGGTCTCTCCCTTCATTTCTCTCATTCTCTCTCATCTTGGTAAACAATTTTCTTTATCCTTAGAATTCCAAGGTTTCACCAAGTTATATCTAGGTGTGTGTCTTAAAAAAAAAATAAGCCTGTCTGGAACTTGGGCCTTTCAATCTACAGTCTTCAATCTTGTGTCAGATCATGGAAAATCTCTTCTGTTATTTAACTATTACTTCTCCTTCATCATCTGTCCTCTCCCCCCATTCCAACGTCTGAAACTTCTACTGTTTGAATGTCATCTCTATTCTCTGGTCCTCTAAGTCTCTTACTGGTCCCTCTTGGTTTCCATCCCTTTGTGTTTTCATGTCATAAGCTATTTCTTTCCCTTGATCTTCTAGACCTCTAATTCACTGCTCAATCATCCTCTTTTCAGTTTATTTCCCAAGTTTTAAAATAAAGAATAGTTTTCTTTTAGTTCCAGGAAGTCCATTTCTCAGACTCTAATCATATTCTCTGAGCATCCTCATTACTTGTTCATTCAAGCTCTTTCATCAGTCTTCCTCAAGTGGGGGCCTTTTGGGCTAAAGGCTTGGTCTTTCTATACCTCATCACAGAGACCCTTAAATGCTCCTAATTTTGTAGTCCACTGGCAGGTGGATCAGGACAAGAACATCTGTCAAACAATAGCAAAACAAGGGAAGGTTCAACAGTTTCTACTCATAGGAGCCAGCAATAAGCCAACTGGTCAACCACTTCTCTGTATCTGAGCAGGCCATCCTCTCTTTGAGCTCCTGCGATCAAGGTCTAGATCTTAAAGAAGGTGAAGGGATGGGAAGAGCACAGGTGGGAGAATTAGCTCCAAAAGGAGGGGAATATACCCTATTCTGACCTGCAGGACTGGCTGGAGGGGTTAGGCCCTTGTCATTTTGTGAGCAGTAAGTTAAGGGAGTTCATGGTCAGTGGTAGAGATGGGCTTGTGGTGGCCATGTTCCTCTCATTCAAAGAGAAACAGCCACTGAGCTGTGTCATTCAACCTCCCAGGGCTTTCATCTCTCACAGTCACCTCAAGCAATCGATGGCTTGGGTACCGCCTCCTTATCTAACACGTTGTCAGGTGCTGTGAGGCGCAAAGGACAATCAGACGGCAGAGTTCCCACCCCGAGGCACTTCCCCTGTCCCTCAAGGACTGGCTTAGCTGCCAACTCCTGAATTCTCCCTCCTCTGAGGCACCAGGATGCTGTTGCTGCACCTTCTCCCTCTCTGCTGCTCTGGGAGGATGCCGCAGCTGCCCTGGGGGCAGTTCATCTGTGCGGACACTCTGGTGTGGAGTGGTTTGGCAGGAAGGTCCCGAGGCTTTAGCTTTCCTGAGCTGTATTCAGGTTAGGTGAAGGTGGTGAAAGTGAGACTAAGGAGAAGTCAATGGTCTGGCTAGGGTAGAGCAGGGGAGTCACAGCCAGACCTCAAAGGGGAGGCCAAGTCTCCAGAAGCAGGGGGCTTTTGGTGGAGCTGAGACTTTAAGACCGACCACGTGGCCCCAGCCTTTGGCCACCATTTCCGGCAGGGTGAGGCTCAACTAGCAGAAAAGGGACATGGCCCAGGAGTCCAGTGGAAGCAGAAGTCACCACACCAAGGGTGCTGAGATGTCCCCTCTTCCTTGAGGTTTCCAAACCATCACCACCCCATACTCTGAGAGGCCATGGCTATCTTGGGACCAGGGAAGAGAAATCTCAGAGATTTGGAATTTGAGTTTGTTTTGTTTTTTCCTAGGAAGACTGAGCATAACTAAAAGGACTGTTTAAATTTGAGGATCTAAATTATAAAGCAGATTGGATTAAAAATTAATCTTTTCCCTGTTAGCCAGCAGTAAAGACCCAAAAAAAGACAAACTATAGACAAAGTAAAGGAACTCGTTTTATTCCCTGCACATTCAGGTTGTACAGGGAATTTGAATACACACACACACACACACACACACACACACATATTTTCATGTCTTTTGATTTTTTTCCTAACCCCATTGGTTAGAAAATGACCTAAAATTCATAGGAGAAACCACAAAAAGACAAACAACCCGATTTAAAAATGAGTAAAGGACTTGAATAGACATTTCTCCAAAGAAGAGATATAAATGACCAAGAAGCACATGAAAAGTTGCTCAATGTGATTAGTCATTAGGGAAATGCAAATTAAAACCACAATGAGATACCACTTCAGACTCACTAGGATGGCCAAGATTGTTTTAAAAGGGGTAAATGATAAGTGTTGGTGAGGATGTGGAAAAATTAGAACCCTCATACATTGCTGACTGAAATGTAAAATGGTGCAGCCACTGTGGAAGATAGATAATTTCTCAATAAGTTAAATATAGAATTACATACCATCCAACAATTCCACTCCTAGGTATATAAACCCCCAAACTGAAAACAGGTGTTCAAACAAAAACTTGTTCACAAATGTGCATACACAACAGCCCAAATGTCAAAAGCATGTCAATCAACAGATGAGGAGATTAACCAAATATAGTATATCCACACAATGGAATACTATTTAGCCATGAAAAGAATGAAATACCAATATATGTTGAAACATGAATGAACCTTGAAAAGATTATGCTAAGTGAAGAAACCAGACACAAAAGACCACATACTGTATGATTCTATCTATTTAAATAATCAGAGTAGGCAAATCTAGAGACACAGAAAGTGGTTTCCAGGGAGGGAGGAATAGAGAGGGACCATTTATTGGGTATAGGGTTCCCATTTGGGGTGCTGAAAAAGTTCTGGGACTAGATCATGGTGATGGTTGCACAACATTGTAAAGATGCTTAATGCCACTGAATTATACACTTCAAAATAGTATATTTTATGTTATGTGTATTTTACCACAATTTTTAAAAATCCATAGGAGTGGTATTATAGCTGAAATATCTACC
This sequence comes from Globicephala melas, assembly GCF_963455315.2. NCBI lineage: Eukaryota > Metazoa > Chordata > Mammalia > Artiodactyla > Delphinidae > Globicephala > Globicephala melas. Next base: position 10,739,239 of record NC_083317.1, on the reverse strand, counting down.
CCATACTGATAATAGCCTGTATCCCCTGGGTGCTGACTCTACACTGGGCATTTTATTGATGCAGAGGCGATCTCATTTTGTCCTCAGAGCAATCCTAGGAGGTGGTATCATTATTCCTATTTTGCAGGTGAGGAAGCAGATTTAGAGAGCTGAAGTGGCCACCCGAGATCCCAAGCAGTTAGCCCTCCCACCATACAGCAAGGTGAGAGAGAGGGAGGGGCTGCCGGGGTCTCCCTCCTTCTTAAAGCAGTAAGTCAGCGCTCAGGACACAGCATCCAACTTGCGAGGGCAGAGGAAGCTCCTCTCTGGCCTTGGGCTGAGAAGGCAGAGGCACCACTGTAATTGCTTCAGGCTTTGGTCTCTAATGTAGTGAACGACAGGGATGGAGGAAGGAATCTAGAAGAAGACACGTCCCGAAGCTCAAGGAACATCATCCAGGAAGGCATAGCTGGTGTTACCTGGATCCTGAACTAAGGACCTTCTGCTCTGGGAAGAATGTGGGCCTGACCCCAAGGGAAGCCCCTTCTTCAACGTTTCCTAGCCCTGATGGTCGGAGTTGTCCCACACCAGCACTACACATTAGTTTACTATGAAAAAGGGGGCAAACAGACCTGTTGAGAAAGAATGAGGGAGAAACACATGGCGGGAATCACTGAGGACGGGGCAGCTGTCTCCAAGAAAGCGCTTTAGGATGGCGGCCGCTCTGTCCTGCCGTAACAGACTGGAAGCAAAATCTCCAGCTGAAGGACAAGCTTCAAGCGCAGGTGCAGTGAATAGAAAAGACGTGCCCTTGGCAGTGACTGACCCAGCCCTGGGCCACTGTGCCTGGGTCTCCAGTGAAATCCTGTGCAGTGTCCCCCTCACCAAGGATCATCACCAGAGCCCACTCTCTGGAGAGCAGTGATAAGAATTCTCTGTTTGGGCGGTAATTGGCATCAAAGCCACAGTCCTGCAGTGGGACATAACTGGATTCCTGTCCTTGCAGAAACTTTGGTGCGATTGTAACTTTGGCCTCTTCTGAGTTACTAAAATAGAAGCAGCAAGTATTTTTCAGCTCTCATGCCAACGCCTATTCATTTCTAGTGGCTTCCTGGGGTAAAATGTTGAGAAGGATTCTGAGTCCATGTCTAAGGCTCAGTAGAAAAGATAACCACTGTTGATTAGTGATGTCCGCAGAGGGTAGATAGCAGAAATACATTAGTGGAGGCTGGTTCCTGTCCTGCAGTTCCTGTCCAGTTGTTAAATGGTGGCTCATTTGTGGGCTGGGGCGAGCATCCGTATCATCACAAGTATTCTTGTAAAAGCTTACCAAGGCATTCATGCCATGGAAAAACCTTTGGAGGTGACGATCACTCCCTTCCATCCAAGGAAACAAACTCCCAGAAAGATTCCTTTCTTCTCCATTATCTGAGCCCCTGAGAAGAGTAGCAGTCAAGGGCTATTTCCTCCTCTTTCCCCAAGGACCAAGCTGATTGGGGGCCAGCAAGGGTCTCTTTCTCCAAGGCTGTTCTGGAGCTCTATGTGTGCCCAGGGCAGCTACAGCCTCATAGTTTGTTTCTTGTCATGGGAAGCTGAAACTTCTCAGAGCCCAAGCTAAAATACTGGCTACGGCAGAACATCCAGCTTTGTTTTTTTTTTCATGATCCCCTGCTGAATTGAAACCCAGAAGCCAGCGGCCCACCTGCCAATTATTACAGTTAATTCTGTGCAAGCTTGACTCAGGAACTGAGACAGAGAGTTCTGTTTGCTGCTGGGGTGCACAGCACGGGTGGGAGGGGCTGTGACCACAGGGTTGTGAATGCCCCTGTGTGTGCCCGAGCTAGTCCTGGCAGCTGTGGCGCCCTCCCTTGCGTCGGGAGTCTGGCATCCAAGTGTGACTTCAGAGGGGCCTCGTTCTCCTTGAGTCTGCCTCTGAGATCAGAGATGTTGACGGTCAAGAACTTTTCTTCCTCCCGCTCTATGGCACGGCCACCCACTTCCCCTTCAGAACTCAGTGAAGAACACTTGTGTTTATTTTTTCCAAAGGAAAAGAGAAAACGACATTCAGGTTAAAACTCTGGGGGTTTTCTGTTGCCTTTTCTCCTCTGACCCATTGCCTTATGAGATCCTGTTAATTTGGGCAGAGAACAGGCACCCTTTGTTCCCCAGAAGCACTTTTCATGGTGGGCCATGGGCAAGTTCCAGTTTGGTCTCGCCACATGGTGACCTCAATTCTGGTTGCTCAAGGCTCTCCTAAGTTCCTTCAGGCCTGCTTTGGTTGATTCATTAGTTTATCCAGTCATCAGCTCATTTGTTCATTTGTTCCTAGCAAACCAGACAACTGGGCTGGGCATCTGGATGACAGTGGAGAGGAAGATGGGTTTCCTGCTCTCTGGGAGTGAAGTGGGAAAGTAGAGAGTAAGCAAGTAATTACAGGAATAACCGAGTACCACATGGCCAGTGCTAGCGGGGGATGCACAGGGATAAAACCCCGCTCTGACCCTCAGTAGGTGAGGCTGTGGCAGTACCCAGTATGGTACCCAGTGGTGCAAACCTATAAGAAGGAGACATAATCTAGACCGTGGGGAGGTGCAGTCGGGAAATGGTCCCTAACTTCCTTGGCATTTAGGTGGACAGCTGAACAGTGAGTTGGATGAAGCAGAGAGTGGATCTGGGTGGTGGGACAGCAGGTCTCAGGAGAGGAAACAGTGTGCAAAGGCCCCCAAAGCCCATGGTTCCTTCCAATAGCTGAATTCTACAGAGACCGGAGCACGAAGGAGAACAGTGGCAGTCCAGCACGAGGTGAGCTGCAGCGGGCAGCAGGGCGGCCATGCCTGGCCTTGTGAGCCATGAGAACGGGGCCTCCTTCTTCAGGACACAGGGAGTCGATGGGGTGAATTGAAGCAGAATTCGCAGCGCCACTGCTCCTGCTTCTGTCCTGTGGCCACTGGATGCTGTCTTCCCCTGACTCAGCAAGATAAGCTGTTGACCAATGTGGCTGCCTGTGTTGGAGACCATGCCAGGGCCAAGGCTGGTATAAAGATGATGAGATACAGACCCTGATTCCAAGGAGCTCACCTATAAGTGGAGTGGATGGACCTGGAGGTGGGTGACCTCATCAACCAGAGGAGGGAGCCATGACTTCTTCCAGGAGGGGAGGGGTTGGAGGACGTCTGGAGAGGAACTGAGACTTGAATGAGTCTTATGGAGGAAGCCAGTCCAGTCCTGAGGCCAGGGGTCCAGTGGTAGGAAGGCCATGGTGAGTTTGAGACCAGGCTTTGGAGGGAATGTTAAATTGGGCTGTCTCCTTACCCTAGAACATTCGAGCCTCCCGATTGACCCAGGCAGTAGGTGGCTGATTGGAACCATATGTTGGAACAAGTCTTCTCTTTTTGGTGCAGGAGGGGGGCTTCCTTCCAAACACAGTGTTGAGAAAGGAGCTGGCTGGGAGGGGCAGTGCTGGGCTGGTCCCTCTTTGATAAAGAGCTCCAGCCTCTGTGACGGACAGGAAACAAAGGATCCCAAGTTGTGACTTCTCCCTTGCATTTTGGACATGCTGACCCTGGGAGATTTCTAGACCAGGAAAGTGATATTTAAAAAACTCATACCTGCCCAGGGTCCCAGGGGATCCTATGCCCTGTGCTCCCTTCTGGTCTCAGCTGCAGCAAATGTCTCCCGACCGTGACCCAACTCCCAGTAGCCACCTTAATCACACAGTATAAGCATCTATTTTAGTTACATAAACACAGTTGTCTACATTTGGACTCCGGGGCTGGCTGCAGGAATTTGTAAACAGCATGGTGTACGTGTTTCACAGAAAGTTGCCAGGACGTGCTCCTTTCCTGCAGCCTGTTGTCCAGTTTTCCCTTTTATAGAGAGTCTGGCTGGGAAAGAGAGACAGAACTTATTTGGGAACAGTGGGCAATCTCTCAGGCAAATTCCTGTCTCCCACTCCTGCAACCACTACCTCCTCTTCTGAAATGTTGAGGTCTGGTGGGGAATTAAGGCTGCTCCTGAGTTATGAGTCCCTTGTAAATACTGGCTTCTCACAAATATACATATAAACCTCACGAAAAACAAATTTGGGGAGATTTTATTCTCGGAAGGGTAACAAGGAATTCTGAAGTTTGAGGCAGGTTCTAAATAAATGTTGGGCACTGCTGTCTCTATCAGGGCTGAGACCCCGTTTGACATCACGACATTCCCTTTGCTACTCCCACCTAAGAGCTTTCTTCAGTTTCAAGCAGGGGCTGCTAACGTTCTGGAATGAAGGTATGCTTGGAGCCACAGAGAAGTGGTAGCCTCAAGGGGAAGAGAGGCATTCATTCTTTTCCTTCATTTAACAATCATTAATGAAGTATCTATCTGGATTAGATGCTGTATTCCTCATTGTAGACCTTGCAAGATGTCTAACACCAACCATCGGCAACAGAAAGCTTCAGTGACAAGTGGAAACATTAAGAGTCATGTAGATGGGACTGCCCTGGTGGCGCAGTGGTTAAGAATCTGCCTGCCAAGTCAGGGGACATGAGTTTGAGCCCTGGTCCGGGAAGATCCCACAAGCCTCGGAGCAACTAAGCCTGTGCGCCACAACTACTGAGCCTGCATGCCATAACTACTGAGCCCATGTGCCACAACTACTGAAGCCCGTGCACCTAGAGCCTGTGCTCCACAACAAGAGAAGCCACTGCAATGAGAAGCCCACACACCACAACAAAAAGTAGCCCCCGCTTGCCTCAACTAGAGAAAGCCGGTGTGCAGCAACGAAGACCCAACGCAGCCAAAAATAAAATAAATAAATAAATACATTATTTTTTAAAGGGCTGTGCCACTTTGCCACCCTCACTAACAATATATGAGAATATCTATTAAAAAAAAAAACAAAGAGTCATGTAGATGGATTTAGAATGGCAAAGGGAGTTGAGTTTTATTTAACACACACACGTTTGCTAAATGAATGAGTGAATGAATAATAGGTCTGCGACTGAGAATGAAGCCTGCTACAGTGGTTGGAATTGAATCCTAATCTTAATTTCACTGCAAGTTAACTTTTACTAAAACTTAAAGCTAGAGTCCCAAACTGTCCCTTTCAGCCTGGAACTCAGAGGGTTCCCAGGAGGCAGGATGGAAAAGAATTCCCAGGCAAACCAGCACAAATTGGTCACCCTACTCAAAACTTCAAGACACAAGAGGGAAGAGATATGGGAACATACGTATATGTATAACTGATTCACTTTGTTATGAAGCAGAAACTAACACACCATTGTAAAGCAATTATACTTCAATAAAGATGTTAAAAAAAACCCCAAAACTTCAAAGAAAATAGAACTAGGAAGAAGAAAAGCTCCTGGAGAGGAAATATCTGAACTGGGAAAAATGGGAGGTCGTTGGGACATGCAGCATATATGTAGCAGTTGTATTTCTCCTTTCATGTTTTAGGAGAACAAAGAAGCAGAAAGTAATTTATCCACATAGAAAGAAACAGGGAAATTAGTAGGTTAGGAGGAATTGGGCATTGACAAGCAAAACAAGAGAGCTTCAGTTCTTAAAATATTCTCAAACAAGCTCCACAGTAAACAAAACTACAGATAGGTTTTAATTTCATCTCCACAGAAAACTGCAGAGAAATCATGGCTTTTAATCACTCAAAATGCTGTACGTTTCTGCAACAGTTACCCTTGTCTCAGGAACATTCATATAAGGAAAAGTTGTAGTTAAAATAAGCAGCAATTTAAAGCAATTAATGTTTAGTGTGAACGTTCTACCTTCTACCTAGATGCTGTATTTCTTTACTTTTTGCTGTAAAGTGCAACCCTTTTAGAAAGATGCGTGGATGTTCATATTTAGTGATTTGAAGAAAGCAAGGATGTCTGCTCTTTTAATAAAGAGCTTAATGTGCTAGAAATACTATAGTTGAGTGGGAAGCACAGGATTTGAGAATCAGTGGAGGGCTTCTGTGAAAAGTCCAGCTGGTCCACGCAATGATAAAAGCTCAGCTTTGGCGCCACCTGGTGTCAGCTACATAAATAAGAGCGAGGCACGTTGTTCATTTAAGTTCGGAAAGTGACAGGAAAGGCCATTTAGATCACCAAAAACATTTCATGAATTTTTGTACTGTAATCAGTTGTGCAACAGAATGACCCAGACCTGGTTCTTTCATTCTAAAACTTTTGAGTCCAAGATTATGACTTCTGGTAGCCATTTTTTTCTCATCTGTCAGGTGTCAGACGGGGCTTGCAGGTTGGGGTAAAGACCGGAAGTGCCTTGTACATTTCCTGGCACACAACAGGTGCTCAATAAATGGGAGTAGCTAAGCTAGTGACAATGGCTGTTGACATTATTGTTGGGCAGGGGACAGGGTGAACCTGGGAAAGCTAACTGTGGGCTGTGACTTCAGACCGTATTTGAACTTCGGTGATGTTAGTAATTTCCTGAGCGAGGTTAATGCAGTGGTGCATTAGAGCCGTGCGAGAATCCTCAAGCGCAGCTGGAGCCGGGTTTCATCAACGGCAGCAAAGCCGAGGTTGAACTTCCCAGGCAAGACTTTTCCCTGAGGCTTGAACACAGATCTTCGGTCCTGCTCTACCTTTGACAAGTTTGCAGAGACATCAGAAACGTGAGACAGCTCTGCCTGAGACTGTCAACGGGGCAAACAGGGAAGATGGTAATAATAAGAGAAGAATTGGAGGAAGGGGAAATGATGTCCCTTCTCAGCGTCTTGGTTCCTCCCTGTGTAGAATCAATGTGCTGGACTAGAAAATCTTTAAGGTCCCACATGGTCCTAACGTTCTATCCAGGGTTCATAACCATGGATGCAAAACACAAAGCTTTGCTGGTGAGGGTACGGAGCAACTGGAATTTTTACGCATTCCTGGCTGGAATGTACAACGACTCTGGAAACTAATTCAGCAGTTTCTTCCAAAACTAAACAAGCATCTACCATATGACCCAGCAATTGCACTCTTGAACATTTATCCCAGAGAAATGAAAACTTATGTTCACACCCAAACCTATATAAGAATGTTCACAGGGCTTCTCTGGTGGCGCAGTGGTTGAGAGTCCGCCTGCCGATGCAGGGGACATGGGTTCGTGCCCAGGTCCGGGAAGATCCCACATGCCGTGGAGCGGCTGCGCCCGTGAGCCATGGCCACTGAGCCTGCGCGTCCGGAGCCTGGGCTCCGCAATGGGAGAGGCCACAACAGTGAGAGGCCCGTGTACCGCAAAAAAAAAAAAAAAGAATGTTCACAGTAGCTCTGTTCACAACAGCAAAAACCTGAAAACAATTCAAATGTCCTTCAGCAGATGAAAGGTTAAATATTCCTATAACACTTCTCAGAAATAAAAAGAAAATAGCTGTTGATATACAGAGCAACTTGGATGGATCTCATGAGCATTATGCTGAGTGGAAAAAAGCCAGTCTCAAAAGATTATTTACTGTATAATCCTATTTTTAGAACATTCTCAAAATGACAGGTTTATAGAGAGTGAGACCAGAGGGTAGACAGTGGGAGAAAGGGGTACAAGTGGAAAGTGGAGTACGAGGGAGTTTCTTAAAGGTGAGGGGGCAGTTCTGTACCTTGATTGTGGTGGTAGTCCCGTGAATCTATACATTAGAGGAAATTGCACCAAACTATACACACACAGAAACACACACACACACACACACACACACACACATATGAATGTAGGTAAAAACGGCGAAATCAGAATAAGGTCTGTGCTCTAGTTAACAGCATCGTATTGGCGTGGATTCGCTGATCTTGAGACTTTATTATATATGGTTATGTAAGATGTCATCATTGGGGGAAGCTGGGTGAAGGGCACATGGGACTCAACATTTCTGCAACTTCCTCTGAGTCTATAATTATTTCAAACTAAAAATAATTTTAAAAGAAATGTATAGAATGGTTGTATCCATCACACTCTAACATAAAAATTTTAAAAATAAATAAGCCCAAACCTTGTTAAGGGCTATTGGCAGTTAGATCAGGCAGGGAGGAGAGCCCACCAGCCAGAGCATGGCAAGGCTCTACCTTATACCCAGAACTGACCATGGCTGGACCGGGCTGCTGTGTGAGCAGTTGACAGCACTGTGGGGACACAGTGTGGCCGTTCTGAGCACCCCAGCCTCTGGTTGAGATTTTCTTTCTCTGGTCTGGGCTGAGGAGAACCTATTAAAAACACCCTGCCTAGTCAGGCTTGGAAGACCATGAGCTAGAAAGTGGTCTTCGGGACATTCTCCAGAGGTGGACAGCAGGTTCCTCTGGGCCATCCCTTTTCGGGATACTTGTAAAGCTGTACTGTCTCCTTGAGGTCGCTAACTGAAAGCAAATTCTTTCGTTGTTAGTTTTATTTTATTGTCATAGGAACACTTAACATGAGATCTACCCTTTTAACAAAGAGTGCAATACATCCAATTGTTGACCCTAGGTGCAGTGTTGTGCAGCAGCTCTCTAGGGCTTATTCATCTTGCTTAACTGAAAGTTTATGCCTGGTGATTAGAGCATTTCCACTGCTCCCAGCCCCCGACAACCACCATTCCACTTTTTGATTCTAGGAATTTGACTATTTCAGGTGTCTCATGTAAGTGGAAGCATGTAGCATTTGCCTTTCTGTGACTGGTTTATTCCCTTCAGCATAATGTCCTCAAGGTGCATTTGTGCTGTCGTGCGTCACAGAATTTCATTCTTTTTAAAGGCTGTATAGTATTCAATTATATGTATATACCACATATTCTTCATCCATTCATCCACTTAAGTTGTTTCCACATCTTGGCTCTTGTGAATAGTGTTGCAATGAACATGGGAGTGCAGATACCTCTTCAAGATCCTGATTTCAGTTCTTTTGGATAAATACCCAGGACTGGGATTACTAGATTACGTGGTAGTTCTAGCTTTAATTTTTTGAGGACCTCCATACCATTGTCCATAGCGACATTGCCGTTTTGTTTTCCCACCAACAGTGTGCAAGGTTCTAATTTCTCCACATCATCCCCATCACTTGTTGTCTTGGTTTTGTATTTTGGTTTTTTTTAGAATAATAGCCACCCTGACACGTGTGAAGTGAAGCAAATTCTTTTTTCTTTTTTTTTTGCGGTACACGGGCCTCTCACTGTTGTGGCCTCTCCCGTTGCGGAGCACAGGCTCTGGACGCGCAGGCCCAGCGGCCATGGCCCCACGGGCCCAGCCGCTCCGCGGCATGCGGGATCCTCCCGGACCGGGGCACGAACCCGTGTCCCCTGCATCAGCAGGCGGGCTCCCAACCACTGCACCACCAGGGAAGCCCGAAGCAAATTCTTAAAGCTGCCACACTTTGGAATCCAGGAGAGTCCTGGAGACAGTTTTCTCCCAGACAAGACAAGGACTTGTTCTAAATGTTCAAGGAGATGGAATTCTTAGAAATGATTTCTTAAGGGAGCAGGTGCTTGGGTTTGGTCCTCCCTTGAGGTCTGACCTGAGTGCATCAGGAGGGCAGAAGGGCTGGGAGTCCACAGTGATAGGGCCGGGGTGGGGTTGGGGGGTGTGCCTCGGGGACTCTTCCTGAGCTGGACACTCTCCATCCCAGGCTTCTGTCTTTGAATCAGACACAAAAGTTCCAAAGAAAATCCACTCAACAATCTTCCTAAACAAAGGGCTCAGGAACAAGGAGAGATGTGGTCAAGGATACATCTGGAACGAGTTTCACTGGATGCGTTAACAGGAAGCTGGTTCTAAGCAGAGACCAAAAGGCAGGTCTCATTCCTGGCAAAACTGGAAAGCAGACAAAGTTTGCTGGCAAGATCCCCTTCTCTCTTCCCTGGTCTGGGTTGATCAGCTTTTCCCTACAAGGGTCCATGGGCCTCCCACTCCTTCTAGAGGAGAAGAAGCCCCCGAGGCTCTACCTTCTCACCTTTTCATCCACTTTCAGTCCCCACACACCTGTGGCCCACATGCTGAGGATTCTTTTCTCTTTGTTTTGTTTCTCTTCCTCTTTGAAAATCATCTTTGCAAAATAACCCTGGTATCGCAGTAAGGTATCGTGCACTCCAGATTAATGCACAGGGGAAGAAATGCTCCCCGAGACCATGGGGTGAGCTTCGTGCAGCCCTCGTTATCTGCTCACAGAAATGAAAGACAGCACCCTGCCATTAGGCCTTGGTGCACTTGGACCTCGCTGACACTGAGTAAGGTCAAGGGAAATAGAGCACCATGAAGTTGAGGGGTCCTCCGGCTTTACATTCCAAATCAGGCTCGCAGCTTCTGGGTGGCAAGATTCTCATCCCCAGAAGCAAAGCTTGGAGAGCACCTTGGGTCAAGATTCCACATAAAGAGGATAAACTTTAACAAAACTCGGTTTGCTCTATCAGTAAAGCAGCATCTCCAAGGCATCCTACAGGGTTGCTTCTCTTGTTGCTAGACCAAAGAATGTCCACGTGTTTGGGGAGTCCTTGGTGAAGCCTTCTTTGTTGGAAATGGTCAAGTTTGTTTGTGGCTCAGAGAAGAAGAAAATTCCACTAGTTCCTCAGTCAAATAGTGTCGTCCACTCCAGAACCATTGTCATCTCCTCTAATATTCTGCAGCTGGGCAGAGAAATCTAAAGCTCATTGTGCAGCTGCATGAAACGCACAGTGTTTCTCAGCACAGCCAGCTTCAGCTTTTCACAAAACCATCATGGTCACACCAAGACCATCGGTGAAAACCTCCTATTTTATGAGCTCCATCTGGAAACTTCAAGTACTGTTAATGTTTCTGAAATGGTGAAGAGTTTTTATTTTTCCAAGAGTTTATTTTTGACTGGAAGAATCACCTTGATACCTTGTAAACAGGTAGGTTTTGATTTCATCAGAGGTGAGATCTAGAATTGTTACCTTTTCCCATGAATCTGGAAGGCACTGAGAACTGTTGTTCAACCAGACCCAGGATGAGCAATACAGACAAGGTTCCTGCTGTCATGGAACTCAAGTTCTAGTTAGAGACAGAAAAAAGAAGCAATAAAACAGGATAACTTCAGAATTCAAAGATGTCATCATGTAGGGTGGTGGGCATCAGTGTTACAGATTGGGTGGGTAGGGAAAATACTTGTCTGAGAAGATATCATTTGAAGTGAAGAAGACGCAAGCGGTGCTAAGATCTGCAGGAATGTCGTTCCAGGCAGAGGCAACAGCTGATGCAAAGACGCTGGGCAGGCTGAATGATGGCCCCTCGAAGATGTCCACCTCCTAACCCTTGGAACCTGTGAATTAAGTTAACTTACATGTAGAAGGGACTTGGCAGTTCTGATTAAATGAAAAGCCTTGAGGTGAGATTATTCTGGTTGATCTGGGCAGGTCGAGTGCAATCACAAAAGTCCTTGTAAGAGAAAGGCAAGAAGGTCAGAGTTAGTGGTAAGAAATGTGATGATGAAAGCAGAGGTTGGAGTCATATGAGGAAGGGGCCATGAGTCAAGGAATGGGGGCAGCTTCTAGAAGCTGGAAAAGACAAGGAAACAGGTTTCCCCTGCCAGAGTCTCCAGAAGGAATCAGCCCTGCTGACACCTTGATTTTAGCCCAGTGAGACCCATTTTGGACTTCTGACCTCCAGAACTTTAAGATAATAAGTTTATGTTGTTTTAAGCCATTAAGTTTGTGATAGTGTATTTCAGCAACAATGGGAAACTCATACAGATGCTAAGGCAGAAACAAGAAGAGCAGGGAAGCAGGATCAGGCTTTGAGGCGAAGATGAGATCAGAGAGGGAACCAGGGGTCCTCTACAGCCTTCTGGGCTGCACTAAGGAGTCTGGATTTTATTCTGAAGGTGATGGGAAATCACTGGAGAGTTTTAAGCAGGGCAATAGCGTGGCCTGATTTATGTTTCTACAAGGTCATGCTCGTCGCTCTTAGACATGGATGAATGAGGACAGAGAGTGGAAGGCTGAAGGCAGAGAGCAAAGCCATGACCCAGTCCAGCCAGGAGGCGGGAGGTTCAAAGTAGACTCAGCTGGGATGTGTTTTAAAGCATCAGCAAACCACTGACCACCACCGAAAGCACCAAAGCAGTAAGAAATGAAGCTGAATCTATTGCTTGCCAGACAAAGGGACATGTTCAAAGGGTCTGTCTGTGCAGAAATAGGAAGAATGAAGCTTAGGGCAACAATAAAAAACGTACAACAGAAAAGGGCACGTTTCTGAGAAAGGGTATCTGATTGGCTCATGAGACGGATTGTAACTCTTCGTTGCAATTGGCCATCACACTAGTTTACAACACAGAAGCCCAGACGCAGTTTCCAAAGAGGTTGAGCTGGGTTGCTACAGTTCTGGCTGGTTCAATATCACCCAGAGGGCAGACTCACACATCCATGATCAAGATTTGGAGAGCTTTTCTTTTCTTTTTTTCTAATCTTTATTTATGGCTGCGTTGGGTCTTCGTGCTGTGCGCGGGCTTTCTCTAGTTGCGGCGAGCGGGGGCTACTCTTTGTTGCGGTGCGCGGGCTTCTCATTGCAGTGGCTTCTCTTGTTGCGGAGCATGGGCTCTAGGCGTGCGGGCCTCAGTAGTTGTGACCCGCGGGCTCAGTAGTTGTGACTTGCGGGCTCTAGAACGCAGGCTCAGTAGTTGTGGTGCGTGGGCTTAGTTGCTCCACAGCATGTGGGATCTTCCTGGACCAGGGATTGAACCCAGGACCCCTGCTTTGGTAGGCAGATTCTTAACCACTGCGCCACCAGGGAAGTCCCGGAGAGGCTTTTCTTGATGGGAGTCAATCAACAATATCTGCGAACGGATTGGATGCAGGAGGTTAGGAAAAGCAAGGAATCAAAGCTAATTCTTAGCTTTGTGGCTTAGGGAACTGAGAGGATGGTGGGGACCCTTTTACTGTGATGGTGAGAGAAGCACATGTGGTGGGAGGATTAAGCGTTCTGTTTGGACCTTTGAAGCTGAGATGACAGTTAAACATGTAAGTGGAAACGTTAAGTAAGCATTTGGACATTTGAGACTAAGTTTAGAAGAGAGAATTGGGCTGGAGGTATAAATTTATAAATATGGATTTTTAAGATATCAACTTTATTGTGGTATAGTTTACATCAAATTACATGTACCCATTTCAAGAGTACAGTTCAATGAGTTTTGACAAATGCATTCACCCAAGTAACCAAGACCACCATCAAGATACAGAACAATTCAGTCACCCCCAAAAGTTCTCTCTCCATCCTTTGCATTCAACCTTCCCCTCCCCTGGCTCCAGGAAACAGCTGGTCTGCTTTCTATCACTGTAGATTACTTTTGCCCCTTCTGGAATTTCTAGAAATGGACTTACACAGTAAAACCTCTTTCCTGTCTGACATGTTTTGCTCAGATAATGTTTTTGAGATTCATCCATGTGGTTGCATGTGTCGTTAGTTTGTCCCTTTTTATTTTTGAGCAATATTCCATTGTCTAGATATACTACAATTTATTTACCCATTTGTCTGTTGAGGGATATGTGGGTTATTCCCAGTTTTTAGCTATTACGAATAAAACCCCTACAAGCATTGATGTGTAAGTCTTCGTGTGGACATACTTTTTTCATTTATCTTGGGTGAATAGCTAGAAGTGGGATTGTTGGGGGTCTTACAGTAACTTACCGGGAAACTGCTAAACTGTTTCCAAGCGGTGGTACTGCTTTACATTCCCGCCAGCGACGATGAAAGTTCCAGCTACTCCACATCGTCAACGACACTTGGTGTCGTCAGTCTTTTTAAAATTGAGCCATTCTAGAAGGCATGTGGGGCATCTCACTGTGGCTGTAAGTTCATTTCCCTGCTGCCTAATGACGCTGAGCCACTGAGGGCCATAGGAAGAGGTTCAAGGATAGCGAGAAAAGAAAAGAAATAATTATCAGCTCCAAGAAAAACAAAAATTTGTGTAGGAAAGATGTAATTACAGCCCACTACGTGGGTCATCAAAGAACAATTGTTTCTATCATCATAGAAATGCATACTCTGAGGTTGGATTTAACCGTAAATTGTGATGGAGCTGTACTGGGAGGGTGTGGTTGTAGAGTCACCTTCCATCACAGGAGGGCAACAGACAGAGTCTGTGCAGGACATCTCTCCTAGCAGTATCGAGGCAGAGGCACTAACTGATCTGAGACTCTCCAAAGACAGTTACCAAGCCTCTACCTTCACCATTATCTGTTACCAGAGTTACGTTCTCCTTAAGGAGGGTTGTTAGCCCTTGGTTTGTATCCATAGAGATGCTCGAAGAACAATGCAGGTGACTTGAAAGGCAGACTTGATTCTAAATAAAGTCTTCCACACTCTTCTCTTTCGAAGGAATTTTGGGTTTTGTAAGTGCTGGATATCAGACTGAATAACATTCCATTTAAATCCAAAGGCAGACTCAACTCACTAGATCTTAAAAACATGCCGTGTGTAGGCAGAGGTAAGTAAAGATGTATGTAAAGATGTGGGTTGCAATTTAGTTTTGAAAGAGAACATTTGCTTTTACGTGGCTCGCTTTCTGGGCAGATAGCATTTTACTGTTGGGGACGATGCTGAGTGAGTCTATCGAGAAACTTCTGCAGAGGTCAAGAGGGCTGATGCCCATGGGGGAAACAGGAGACAGCTCTGTCCCCTTTCTTCTTTCTTCTCCAGCCTGTAACAGATACTTGGGTCACATTTACACTCTGCTTCTGAAACCATTTTGTCAGCTCCCCACCTGATTGCAGTCATATGAATTGTATATCAGGCTTCTGGAAGAGCTATGTAAAAATTAACCATTAAGGAGCTACTCTTCACCAGGTGCTAGGAAGCTCTTTTCCTTATTAAGGCTGGTCAAACTTTGCTTCTCACTGTCATGTCCCCTTGTCTATTTCTCTTAAAAATAATAACAAAAGCTAGTATGTGTAGGGCACTCACTCTCTTACTATGTGCCAGGTCTGTACTAAGTGCTTTATGTCCTTTTTCTCATCTAATTTTTATGACAACCCAATGAGGTAGAAAGTCGTCTTCTCTCTACCTTACAGATGAAGAATCCACAGATCAGGAACGCTATGTAATTTGCTCACCCGGTTTGTCAGCCTCCAAAGCTCGTAGCCTCCAGGATATATCGCCTTCCAGTCCTGCCCTAATTACCACAGCGTAGACTTGCACACTCTTGATTCTTCTTACATTTGCTCTTAGGAGAATTCAAGATGTGCCATGAAACGGCCAGGGCTGCCTTAGGAGTGAGATTGGGCTCTGTTCCTTGTTTCACCAGCAGGGGGCACAGTCACCTCAGTTGAATTTCCCAGGGAGCCATTTGAATCTCCTGCTTCTGTTTCTACGGAGGCACTATCAGTCCAACTGGACCATCGAACAATTCCTTTCTGGTCGGGTTTGCTTAGTCTTGTGCAGTGAAGGCAATTTTAGAGAACAAATGGTGTCGTGAGAAGCTGGTGCCGTTTTAGAAATCCTTATATTTCTTCAGCTCACACCTAATATTTACATTAACTACTATACTTTGTAGGTAGTTTTAAATCCCAGCCATCTTCCTCTTGCCACCGAGTGTACTGCAAACCATACTGTACAGAGCATCATTTAATGAGAAAATCCAAAATGAAGCAAAGTTAACCTTCCTTTACACAGGTACATTACAGAGTACTGGCCAGCCCCGTGACCTTCAAGTGACTTTGGTGGTGTGTAACTTCTGCAGCTGCTGTTCAGGAACCGGACACAAATCCTGGCTCTACTTCTATGTCATTCTGACCTCTTGAGCTCGCCGTGCCTGCGTTCCTCAGCTGTAAGGTTCATAGTACCTTCTACACTGGGTGTGGCAATGATCACATGATGCTGATACAATAAAAGCGTTTGAGAAGAACCTGGCACATGGTAAGTACTCAGTAGGTGGGTGTCAGCTTTTATTAAGTCCCACTCTGACCAATTCCAAGCACTCCCACTATGATAGAAAAAGGATCTTTTCGTAAGTAGAATTTGTCAGCTCTCTGTATACTTTGCAGACTTGCTTCCATCTCCTCCATATAACACCTTTCTGTGGCAAGTTTCTGTTTTATCAGACAGCCGTGTAGTTATAAGTCATGTGGAAATTGTCCTAGAGAGGACAATTAAACGAAATTTGGCTTATCAGGAAGTGGTCAGAATAGGGATGCTTGCCGCAGATCATACTGGCCTTCTCCTCAACACACACCAACCGCTCAGAGATGGACATATTCATGTCCACTGTCTGGGACGCTTTCCCTCCCCACGAGGTCTGCAGGGAAGGGTGCTGTCGACTAAGACTTGTCCCAGCCTGGGCGGCTCCCTGTGCCCCGGCACTGCCCCGGCTGGAGCTGGCATCACGGGGCCCTGAAGAGGGAACTTGTGCCCAACGCCAGACTCTACGCAGGCACACCGCCACCGGCACCAAGGTTAATTCCCAACTGCCGGTCAGTATTTAACTTTCCTCATAAGATTAGATTAAATATTTGGGTTCATAAAAGCCTAGGATTGCGGACTGCGGTGAACGAGGGCTCAGCTGGCTGCAGCGCTGGAAGCTGCCCACAGGCCAGGTTTACGCAGCATCCTTCGAGCTCCTGGCGTCAGCGAGAAGGTGCGGGACAGCCTGACTCTGCAGCGAGGAATTCCCTACTGCTGCGCACCGCACAGGCAAGTTTCCACTGAAAATACTTTATTGTTTTAGGAATTAACTAACAAAGCTATATTTTTTTTACAGAAAATTATAAAAGGAATGATTTTCCTGGTACAAGACCTGGCCTTTCCTCCCTTCCCTTCCCCAGCCCCCTCCCTCTCTCCCTCCCTCCCCTCCTTCGCACCTTCCTTCCCTCCTTCCTCTTTTGCATACTTTCTGTCTCTTTCTTTTTTTTTTTTTTTTTTTTTGCGGTACGCGGGCCTCTCACTTCTGTGGCCTCTCCCGTTGCGGAGCACAGGCTCCGGACGCACAGGCTCAGCGGCCATGGCTCACGGGCCCAGCCGCTCCGCGGCATGTGGGATCTTCCCGGACTGGGGCAGGAACCCGTGTCCCCTGCATCGGCAGGCGGACTCTCAACCACTGCGCCACCAGGGAAGCCCCGTCTCTTTCTTCTTCTCCTTCTTTTCCTCCTCCCTCCATCTTCTCTTTGTAGTGTTTTCCTTACTCATTTCTTCAGTAATTGCCTTTGGATGAAAATTTTGAGCGTTTATTTTTTTAATGGGAGTTTCATGGCAAATGTAGCTAATCATCTGGCTCTATTCCTGTTGTAACAATGGAAGACTCTGCTGCATTTTGTAGGTCCACAGGATGCTAGTGATTCACAAGCTCTCTAGAAAAGAGAACTCTGGATTTGGGGATCAAGTGCATGTTACTTTCCTCATAGCGTCAGATTGTCCTTGTCATGAATTACGCATGTTTGTGACAGGCACAGCTGGAATTAGGGGGTCATTATGTGTCCTGAAGATAGGGCACAATCAATTGATGTACATGGGCTCGAGCCTTGGTCTTGGTCCCGTTTCTTTTGCCCAGTGAGCTGACCAGTCGCAGGAGATGTGAGCAGGGTTAGCGGGCTTCGTGACCTCTGCTAAGACAGAGCGGGGGCTGAGCAACAGCCTGGGTGGCTTGGGTTTCTAGACTTAGCACTGTGACCTTGGACAGGGGATTTAAGCTCGCTGGGCTGTAGTTACTCGCCCTGCCAAAGGAGCAGACCAGCCTAAAGGATCTCCGGGGGCCCATCCTCTTATTTGACCGAGCAAGAATCATCTATTAAAAATGCCTGAAAATGTAGAACCACACGTGTTAGTTTGAACTAAATGGGACATTGCCAATATCTGACCATTTTTAACCTCTATAAAGGGCAACTTCAAATGGTTCAACAGAACATAAATAATAGTTGCCTTCACATTCCAAGGGTGAGTGCCTATGACGGTATATTCTACTTAGAGGAGGGGCAAGTGTTTATACCAAATGTGGTCAGCGGCTGTCAGTTAAATAGTTATTCTGGGTAGCAGGAAAGTTAATCTGCTTGTTTTAGCAGAACATCCGTCAATGAAATAGCTTTCACACACTGTAATTTGATTTTTGCCTGTGGACGATGGGCTGCCCAGCCATGCCTCTCGCAACAGTGTCCGAATAGTGACCCTTCCTTGGACTCCACTTTTTCAGGCTGGCCAGGGGTCAGCACTTAGGCAGTTAATCCCCATAGGCCCTTTTCAGCTCTGTGATTAAGTTTTATCAGAAAGCACCTCCTGACCTGCTTAGCAGTAGGCCTTTGTCCATATTATATAGAAGAGCTGAACAGATAATCAGTACTATCAGCTCTAACAGGCCCGTGAAGGCTGCCTCGCCCACACCTGGAAACAAACCCAACTCCAGAGGATCTCGGCACTGAAGCCCTTCATCTCAAAGACGTTTCGTGGCAGAGATTTTTGATTGGGCTTTAGGGGCCCCAGGAGTCCCCTGAAAGTGAATGTAGCGCTTCATATGGGCATAGGTACAATTTTCTGGGGAAAAATAAAGTCAAATTGTTTTATTTTGTGTTTCAAGGAAGCTAGGGACCCTCCCCTCCCCACAAATAAGTTAAGAATCACTATTGTAGTTTCCAATTGAATTCTGTAGAACACAGGAGAGGAGCGTTCATTCATTCACCGAACCTGTAATAAAGGTCTGCTATCCATCAACCCAGGTGCAGTTCCGGGATTCGAAGGTGAATAAAACAATCTCTGCCCTCCAGCAGCTCAGTGCTTATGTCATTTGGAATCAAAGGACTTTCTCTCTAAACATCAGTTTCCTCGTTTGTAAAATGGAGGTACTTCCATTTTAGAGTGGTTTTGAGCATCCCATGAATAGCACACAATAAATGGGAAAATTGAGGACAAGCAAGCAAACACACATGACAGTTTGCAAGAGTAACACAGAAAAGGGATCTCCAGCCCATGCTGGCAGGTCGGGGAAAAGCCTGTGGACAGGGAGACTGCCGACCTAGGTTTCTGAAACCATAAGAGCAAACCATCTTTTTAAAATGTGTGAGTGTGATGGATAAAGAAGATGTGGCACATAGATACAATGGAATATTACTCAGCCATAAAAAGAAATGAAACTGAGTTATTTGTAATGAGGTGGGTGGACCTAGAGTCTGTCATACAGAGTGAAGTAAGTCAGAAGGAGAAAAACAAATACCGTACGCTAACACATATATATGGAATCTAAAAATAAAATGGTTCTGAAGAACCTAGGGGCAGGATAGGAATAAAGACACAGACCTGCTAGAGAATGGACTTGAGGACACGGGGAGGGGGAAGGGTAAGCTGGGACAAAGTGAGAGAGTGTCATGGACATATATACACTACCAAATGTAAAACAGATAGCTAGTGGGAAGCAGCCGCATAGCACAGGGAGATCAGCTCAGTGCTTTGTGACCGCCTGGAGGGGTGGGATAGGGAGGGTGGGAGGGAGAAGGGCAACACAGGGAAAGTCCTGGAGAAGGTCAGTGCTCTCTCCTCTCTCCCTCCGCCCCACTGCCCCTTCCTCTCAATACTTAAAGTGCCCATCCACATTCCAGCGTGGAAAGCTGGGGCTTCCCTTGAGGCACCCTGTCCTGGATGGTCTTACTAAGCCTCAGAAGATGCCTCTCCTGTGTCTGCTGTGGTCTCTCGGAGCCCTGAAGGAACAGGCCCTGGCCCAGAGTTTTCACAGGTGATGAAAAGCTGAAGAGTCGCTTTGATGAAAGCATTCGCGGAACGATGTTGGCAGTGAGCGTGACCCTGCTGTCCTTCCCCCGTAACACGGGGACTTTACTCCCTCCACTCAGGGGCGCCACTGGAATTCCAAGCACAGCGGCACAGCCACGAAGGAGATGCATGCGAGGCGGGCAGGCAGGGGAGCTCAGAGCACGGAGGAGCTCGCGATGCGCCCTCCTCTCTGGGGAAACCCAGATCCAAGGTGGCCTCGTGTAGCCCAGTACATGCTGGCCTTGCTTCAGAGAACCGCTGTCCAATGAGCAGAAATAAGTAGACTATTTCCCATCTTGGCAGGAAGAACGCGAAGGGGACCCAATTCTCTGCCCTGAGGAGGTCCCCTTCTTCCCCTTCTCAGTTGCCGCGTACTCCACAGTCCCTTGGGGCCTTCCACCAGACCGAACTTCCCTCGTCACCCACCAGTCTTTGCTTTTGTACACTTAGCTCCTCTGGGATTCTTGTTTGTTTTCATTCTTTGTTTGGTTTTTTAGTTGTCTCTATGTTCTACCCATTCTTCAATTTGGCTTCACAGAAGGAAACTGAATTCTCTCCAGAGGGTGCAGCAGGGGGATATATAAGCTGGGAAAATCACAGTTTTCTTTATTGGATGAAGCTGTGGGAAAGGGTTGGCAGAAACAGAGGGTGAGGGCACTGGTAGGTGAAGTGATCCGGCCCCGTCACGTTTGTAAGGTGAGCCCTACAGACCACGGGAAGGGGGGGGTGCGATGGAATTTTTTGGATGGATGAAACAAGTGTGAGCTCCCCCCAGATGAGTAGACCTGGGCTCTTCAAGGGTTAAGGAGCCAGTGGTGAAGTCTTGACTCGGATTAAAGCCGGGTTAGCTATACTCTTTCACAGTGAACTGTGTTATTTTAAGGGGGAGAAAGTGTGCCTCTGTCACATTACTTGGAAAATATGCTTGGTGAGTACTTTGGGGCAATCTTACCTATTTGTTAAGTTACTTTTCAACCCTCTCTGTTCACACCTGTGACAACTCTCTGCACCTTGCATGGTCGTTTGTTTGCATCTCTCCCACTACACCGAGCTTCCTCAGGCAGAATTCTCGTACTCGTCATCGCTGCATTTCCAATGCCATCGTGTTCCCGGCACATTCATTTACTCATCAGACATCCATTGTGTGCCTACTGTGTGCCAGTTTAGTTGGTTTAGTGCCAACATTCACTAAACCAAGGTAGACAGAGGCGATGTGAGCCCTGCCCTCACAGACATCATGGTTGAGTGGGAAAGGTGAGGCCATAAGCCAATCATCACACACACACAGCGACATATACACAGAAGCACCACATGTTGGGAAGAGTGCTTTGAAGGAAAGTAATAAGATGCTATTGGAGAAAAGTGATGATGGGGGTGGGGTTTGAGAGCAGGGCCGGGGTACTTTTCTCAGAAGTGACAGTTAAGCTGGGCCCCAAAGGGTGAGGAGGCAGCAGAGGGAAGAGAAGGGGAAAAGTATTCCAGGTTGAGGGAACAGAATGTGCAAATGTCCTGAAGCAGGAGAAGGTTTACTGATGTGGAGGAAGGCAGGCCAGGAAGACCAGTTGCCACGAGCAGAGAGTAAACTGGGGAGGTGGTCAGGGGCCAGCCAGGCCAGGCCAGGTAAACTCGTTAAAGAATGAGGATTTTATTTTGTGAACAGGAAGGTATTGCATCATTTTAAAAACAGGGGAATGATGTGCTCCCATTTCGCTCTTAAAAAGAGCACACCAACTGCTGTGCAGGGCAGAGAGGGGCAGATGTGACCCTGGGGAGGTAGTTTGGGGAGGGTTGTATTGCATTGCATTGTATCAGCCAGGTGAGAGATGCTGGTGGCTGGGCAGTGAAAGTGAGGATGGAGAAGAGAGTGGGAGGTGGGAAATATCCATGATCTCTCAGGTTGTTCCTTTGTATCACTTGCCTAAAGTACTTCTTTCAAATATGGATGCACAGACTCATCTCTTTGGTATAACTGGAAAAAGCACTGCCTAGACATAGGAGGTAGAGCAGATTGCAAAGTCTGTCAATGCCCCTTGCAAGCTTCTGACCCATAAGTCTCTGAAAACACAGAACATACATCAGTCATTGCTTCATTCAGCTGATGTCTGTTGAGTATCTGTTATGAACAAGGCATTGTGCTAGCCATTGTGAGGTGACCGACCTATTTAGAAACAAAGTAATGAATGCAAGATTATTGATGAAAATTTTGAACAGAAGAAAAATATAAGGAAAAAAAAAATCTGTGAGTATACCATCCACTATTTTTTTTTTTTTTTTTTGCGGTACGCGGGCCTCTCTCACTGTTGTGGCCTCTCCCGTTGCGGAGCACAGGCTCCAGACGCGCAGGCTCAGCAGCCATGGCTCACGGGCCCAGCCGCTTCGCGGCATGTGGGATCTTCCCGGACTGGGGCACGAACCCGTGTCCCCTGCTTCCCTACCATCCACTATTAACACTTTGAATTATTTATTTATCCAGTCTGTTTTCCATTTTCATCTGCATGTATATTTATTCACATATTTAAATTGGGATTATAGTACATATCGTTTTATGTACTCCATTAAACTTTTATTGTAAGATATCATGAATGCAAACAATGCATCAAGTTAAGCTGGGCCCCAAAGGGTGAGGAGGTAGCAGAGGGAAAAATTTAAAGAAAATTTAAAGAATAACAAAGTATGCACTCACTCAGTCACCAGCCAGGAGAAGAAGAAATAATATTACGTCCCCCCCTTGCATGCCCCTCGCGCCATCCCTTAAGGTAGCCAAATGCAGAAAGAATTCATTTTCTTAAGCTTGTTCATATTTTTTATTCTTTAAATTGCAGCAGGAGGGAAATATGCCTACTCCATCCAATCTGACACAGACACTGGAATATGTCTTCAAAAGGATTTTTGTGACTTATATGGACAACTGGCGCAGGAACACAACAGCTGCGCAACAGGCCCTGCAAGCCAAGGTCGATGCTGAGAACTTCTACTATGTCATCTTGTACCTTATGGTTATGATCGGAATGTTCTCTTTCATCATTGTAGCCATCCTGGTGAGCACCGTGAAATCCAAGAGACGAGAACACTCCAATGACCCGTACCACCAGTACATTGTGGAGGACTGGCAAGACAAGTACAAAAGTCAAATTGTGAACCTGGGAGAATCAAGGGCCACCATCCACGAGAACACTGGTGCAGCGGGGCTCAGAATGTCTCCTTAATTAGCGAGAGAGGCATACAGCCAACATCTGATATGCAAATATGAAGAGACGCCAGTGTCATGGAGCCAATCCAAGTTGCCATGCTTAGAAGACACTAAGTTCCTAGCTCTCTGTTGAGAATTTTCATGGAGATCAGGTGGCTGGTCAACTAAGACAGGGGACACTGCAATCTCAGTGATTTATGCTTGCTCATTGGAGAAGTAATTTATGCTGAAGACCTCTCTTCCTTTCCGTGCAATGTCAATGTCATTTTAATCAATGTCAATAGTGAAAATAAAGCCAGATTGGAAGTAACATGCCTGGGCAGTGGCAGTGGGGTAGAAAGGAGAGATTAACAAATCATTGAATCTTCTTCCTCATGAAACATTTTGTTTGTGACTAAATCAATTTATAAATAACCCAGGTGTATTACCCAGAAGCTGAGGTTCAAAAATCTGTCACTTGCTCACTGGATTGATGTAGGAGCATTTATTTATTAACTCATGAATGTAGAGTCTGAAGTGATGAATGAATAGAACCACGGGGTTCTTTTGTGTCTTGTTTCCCTAGCATTGAGTTTATTTGGAAGTCTGAAGACAGAACAAACATTTCACAAGGGCAAAGAGTCCACACCAGAGAAATAGAATCTTTAAGAACTACCTGGTGCAACAGAAACATACCTTTTAATTAACATTTAAAATTTCACAGAAAACTTTTAAAAGTCCTTGTTATTATAGAAAAAGTAATAAAACATTGTAACACGGCTTTATACACAACTCTTTTCACTCAGTTTACTTTCCCTATTTACAGTTACTTATTTCCACTTAGTTTCAAGAAACTTGTTGTCACTTACATACTGAAAGTGGCTGAATTGTTGCTGTCTGTTGAAGAGCTAGACTGTTAACTGCTTAGTATTTTGAAGCTTGGGGTTCACAATATCACAGAATGTCAGGGCTGGAAGACACCTTGGAGATCATAGTATTCTTTTTTTTCTTTTTCTTTCCAGATGTCTAGAGAGTCTGGGTGCTTTAATACCAGAAAATTAGGCACAGGAAAAAACAAGCAAACAAACAAATAAATAAATAAGCCTAGTCAAGAGTTGGCCAAAGACTGTCAAAACATACTCCTTAAGAAAATAGCCTCTGTGCTTCCTGTTTTGGAAGTTATTTGCTAATGGAAACAGTTGTGTCAACATTAGTCTTGAAGCAACCATGGCTGTAAGGGGTAATTTACAAGAAAGTGTATGTTCAAAGAGCAGGCACACCAAGGGTTCATGGGTTATCTCAGGATGGTTATGAGCAGGTCTAGAACCCAAGGTCAGCACCATGCTGGTTCATAATCCTGTATTAGATTCTTACTGCTGCTGTAACAAATTACCACCAATGTACCAGCTTAAAACAAAGAGATATATTCTCCTACACTTCTGGAGGTCAGAGGTCTGAACTGGGACTCACTGGGCTGTGTTCTTCTAGAGCTTCTAGGGGAGAATCCATTCATTTGTAGACAGGAATCTCCAGTCCACAGATTAGGCGACTTCACTCATCAATTCAATCAAGCATCATTTAATATCTATCTACTTGGGTCACTGGCCTAGACCCCAGGAGTATAGAGATGAATGGGACTCCCAGAGCTGCAGGAACTCACTCAGTCGAGGCGGAGTCAGACACGTGAACATCAAAACGATATAATGTGACAACGTTATAACGGAGAGCAACACAAAGGGGGCAGAGCTAGAGCCGGGACAGAGGCCCCGCCTATGTCGGGTTAAGGTCTAGAGAGTAGCTGAGAGGAGAAAGCCAATGGCAAGACGGACTTACGGGCTGTAACTTCAGGAAGCTTCACGCCCCCTTACACTCTTCTCTTCCTCCAGCTTCCCCAGCCAAGCAGAGCAATTGTGAACAGAGCCTCAAGTCTCAGGGCACTAAGACAAAATTCAGAACAGGAGTCCTTCTTCAACGTCTTATATAGATTACAAGCTTTGTGTCTTTAGAGTGAGATATATACAAGGTCTGTTTCCTAATAACAAAGATGCAATTATGCTAACAGAAGTGCTAAATACAGTTTTGGAGAAAGCCATTCACGTTCCAAGAGCAGATACGGCAAGAGTGGTTTCCCTCCTTAGATCAGAAACCCAGAAATGCTGTACCACACGGAACATTCTCACCAGTGTGCCCAGAGCAGCAACCCAGGTTACAAAATCTCAGCCTTGGGTCTGGATCCAGACAGGAATCCAGGGTCTCTACCATCTGACAATGACTATGTCTTTGACCAAACTCTGGTCAGGCTTCTCTGAGCCTTCTTCTTGACTAGACCTCTTGCCCTATAAACACTGCACATTCTTGGCAAAAAAGATATCATCCACCTCCCCACATCTGAACTAACACTACCATAGTTTCTAACAGCTCTAGGTTGCGTCCCTAAGGGGACCCCAGCCCGCTTTAAAGTGCTTGCCTAAGAAAACTCAATTTACTTTTTGTGCCAGCCAAACCCTGATGGTAGGCAAATCAGCCCCCTGAATCCCTCCTAGGGCAGCTATTTTAGAAATCTTACAGTTATAAATCCTTTGTCTCCCCCTTTGAGGTGTAAATCCTTACCACTCAGAACCGTCTTGTCTCTTTGAGGTGCCAACATTCAAGGAATAACTCTCCCCAACCTCTGGGCACGTTGCTCTAACATGCACCACTGCGGACAGTCATAAAGATCGAACTTTGTTTCTCCTCCAGATAAGCGTCTGTTAACAAACCCAGGTCAGGTTGACCAATCCCCTCTGCTTTTTGTAAATTTCCACTTCCCTGACTCTGCTCAAGTGCCTGCGGCCCCAATCCCTCCTTCCCCTTTTAAAATGCCCAGTTACCTCTGGCAAGACAAAGCTGAGTTCAGTTCATGCTGGACTCTCTCCCCTATTGCAATAGTTGCTTAATAAAGTCTATCCTTAACACTTGAACTGGTGTCCAGCTTTGTTTATCTTTGACACAAGGAAACAAATTAAGGGGAGAAAACCTAGGTTTTCCTAATTAAGTATGTTTTATTATCATCACTAAAGTATATGGGGCCAACATAGATGGTTATCAGTATCAACTTTACTTTTGGGGAATGGGAGAAATGCCCAATGTTTACGAGCATTCTGGGTATACAGTTGCTGCCACTTGCCCCCGTTTGTCACCCCAGCATCAATTTCCACCAAACCTAGGCTTGCCACTTTCAACCTGGCAACTGAAAATTCCAGTTTAAACAACTTGCTAGTTTTCTTTTCCACCCCGTTTGCTTTTAGAGTTCCTTCTGCTTGGTCTACTGGCTCCAAATGACCTGAGCCCCATTTACTTCTTACAGCATCGATCAGAAGCGATTTGAAAAGGAACCTATGGACTATAGTGGCTGCCCTGAGAGAGTCTAGCTCCAGATTACCCAGAGTCAGACCCCAGCTCTGGAGCTTGCTGGTTTTAAAACCCTGGACAATTATTTTTTTTCGGTGCGTGGGCCTCTCACGGTTGTGGTCTCTCCCGCTGCGGAGCACAGGCTCCGGACGCGCAGGCTCAGCGGCCATGGCTCACGGGCCCAGCCGCTCCGCGGCATGTGGGATCTTCCCGGACCGGGGCGCGAACCCGTGTCCCCTGCATTGGCAGGCGGACTCTCAACCACTGCACCACCAAGGAAGCCCGATCCCTGGACAATTTAATCAGTTTGTGTCTCCATTTCCTCATCTGTGAAGTGGTTACAGGCATATTATGTCCTTTATAGGCCTGTTAGGAGACTTCAATTAGAAAATTGCCGCAAAGTGCTTAGAACAAAGCTATTTTAGTTACTTTCTCCAGGAAAACTTCACTTGTTGACAGAACTAACCCCCCTCTCCCCAATCCTCCAGTTTGTCCTTTCCTCTGCACTCC
Source organism: Globicephala melas (assembly GCF_963455315.2). Taxonomy (NCBI): domain Eukaryota; kingdom Metazoa; phylum Chordata; class Mammalia; order Artiodactyla; family Delphinidae; genus Globicephala; species Globicephala melas. The sequence continues at coordinate 10,712,563 of NC_083317.1, read as the reverse complement.
GTAACATTTCGTTCTTCACCAGCACCAAGATGTCCCAGTGGGGTTCGGAGTTAGCCTGCCTGGGTTCAAATCTAGATTTTGCCACTCCAATTCACACGTTGTCTTGCGCCGGCCACATCATCTTCCCTTGCCTCAGTTTCCTCAACCAAAAAATGGCGAGCCAAGCACGTAGTAAGAAGTCTGTGAACCTCCCTCTCAATATCCTTGAACTGGGTGGGTGGCGGGGGAGGGTGGCCAGTCTGCGCCCTCCCGTGCCGCAGGGACTGATGGACTCAAACTCCGCTCCGGTTTTCTAAGCGCTTGTTGAATGAAGGAATCTGGGAACCTAGTACCGGGCACTCTACTGCTCCCAAGGGAAAACACACGCATTTTGGACAGAGAACATGAACGCTAAATTTGGAAACTTCTGGGGAGCCACGTGCCCTCAGTCGCACACAGCGAGGAGCGTCCAGGGATGCGAGACGGCTGAGCGGCAGGAGCCCCATCGACGCCCGCCCTCCGACCGCCGTCTTCCAGCTCAGGTAAGTTCATAACGAGAACCTGCCCGGGGCCAGGCCGATTCCGCCAGGTGACCCACGTCACGGCCCGACGAAGGCCGTCCGGCCCAAAACGCATGCGCGACGAGCGGTGCACCCACCCAGGCGGCCCGGGCCCACTGCGCCGGCGCGAGCAGCGGCGCACACTCCGAGGTGGCCGGAGCCCACTGCGCCGGCGCGCGGAGCGGTGCATTTTGGGACATGTAGTTTTCTCGCGGCATTGTGGGAGTCGTGGTTCGTGTTCTGGCGGCGAGCTGGATCTTCCGTGGCCTGGAGTTGTAAGTGGATGGCGTCCGTGTCTGCCGAATCCTGACCCGAGACCCGGCAGCTCTTTGGGGGCGCTGTGGAGTTCGGCGGCCCGCCCCACTTTTGCATTTTCTCTGCAGGACGCTCTCCAGCGGGCCCCCGGGGACCGCGGGGTTGACAGCGGTCACGTTCCCCCCCTTCACCCCGCAGAGCGTCCTGCCTGGCTAGGTTGTCCAGGCGCCGCGAGATCGGCGGATCCGGCGCCGGGGGCGGCGTGTTGAGGCTGGCACGCAGGCGGAGGGGGGGACCCAGTGGTGGTTCCCGCCAGAGAGATTTGGGGGCGAGCGAATGCCCTGGAATGTTCTGTAGACTGGGGGGGGCGCGGGGAAGCAGTGGTCGCCCTTGGTCCTCATCCTCGGGTCTGAGCGGAGCAGGCGTTGCTCCCAGGTATCGCGGCTGTAGCGGACCCTGGCCCGGCCCTCCGGCTACGGAGGAGCCGAGGCTCAGCCCGTCGCCCTGGGAACCCCGGCTGACCCGGGCGTGGGGCTCAGAGGTCGACCAAGTGATACCCAAGGTTCAACTGGAACCCTCTCCTCCCCGCACCTACCTCTACTTCAGATGACTGGGTGAAGTGTTGGGGTGAAAACGGTAGAGACGGGGAATGAGAACAGCTTCGGACAATTCAAACTAAGGACACAGCCTAATGAGTGGCTGGAATGAGACACCCAGAGACAGACCGACCCTTGGGTGTGTTAGGTGTGCCAAGAAGAAAATTGTGGACTACACATTGTCCATATTGCTGTAATTGGCCTAATCAGAATAAGCCACTGGCTCTTCTGTTTTTTAGGAGAAATCTGGCAAAGGAGAAATCAGGATATTTTTGCAGTGAAGGAAAGAGAACTATTTCTTCCTAAGCCATTGTTATTTTTGGGTTTTAAGCTAAGACGGTGGATAGTTCCAGGGGAAGCTTAAAACATCCTGCACTTCACAGATTTTATGCCTCTCAAAATTGTCCCGGTCTTGTTGGCTTTTGCAGTTCAGCCCTCAGATGCCAGCTGCCTCCTGGTTCTAATATTGCACCAGGTGTACATATGGCAGCAGAGCAAATAGCCTGATGATATTTTTAGCTTTCTCAGTTGTTCTCATTTGCTGAAGTCCTGCAGGGTGCTACAAAAATGGCTGAGTTGGAGCCTGTAATTTAAGGGAGATGGAGAAAAGTTATCATTTGGAGGCAGTGGGTGGGGATGAGTTTGATTGATTTGCCCTCTCATCTCCCACCCTCAATGCACCCCTTCCACTGCTTTGCAGATGGACTTTAAATATGTTTCTTTCCTAAAGAGATTGAATTTTATCACTCTAGATATGATGTTGAGGCAGCTGCCAGTATATTTTTAGTCAGATTCTGTGATATCAAAGAGAGTGGTGACTTAGGCATTTCAGTGTTGCAGCGTTGTTCTTCGGGTTCTGGTTTTTAAAATGATAACACTTTGGTTTAGAGAGGCTAATGGCTTGCCCCAGGTCACATGCCTTGGCACTGGTGCCACCAAGAATAGAGTCCATTTCTCCTGCTTGCCCAGTGGTGGTGCTTTATACCCTGCTGTCACACGTTGCCCTGGATGCCACTTGCTTGTGTCCTGCAGCTTGACATGTCCATTAGTGGAAAGAGGTATTTATCAGAACAGTTATGGTTGATAATTTGTTCAGTGCTTTTCATGTGCGGAACATGGTGCTTAGTGTTCATGATCCAGTCTTTGAAGGAGAATTTACAGACAAGGGAGCTGAGGCTTAGAGGCCCAGTGACTCATCCAAGGTCACATGTTTACCAGAGGGCCAGACCCCTGGGCGTTTTTTTATTTCCCCCATAACCTTTTTGGACCTACTCGTGGTCCTTGACCTTGGGAATTAATATCTTACCTACTTCAATTCACTGAGTATGTAATTTGGGCTCAGAAAATGTGTGGGGAACAGCCAAACGTGTCTACTTATATCTGCAGACAACTCAGTAAAAGCAGGCGTTGTAAAGATAAAATTTGCACAACCTTAAACATTTTAATTTACAGCATGGCTGATTCCTGAGATTATTAGAGATTATTCAAAGTGAAAATTCCAGCAACAGGTTATAACCTGGTAGGAAATATTTCTCCAGTGCAGGGCAGAATCTGCTGCTACTTAAAGACAAACAGGCCATTTATACGTGAAGGTAACGCACACCTTCAGTCATGGTCATCGCATGTAAACAGATTTATGGTGTAAATTCCTGTTGTTAGCTTATCTGACTTTGAAAAAGTCACGGGGAAAACTTGGCTATCTTGTGCCAACTGCTAGCTTGTTTTCAACATACTATGACCTTGAGTAAATGAGGTCTGAACTTTCTCTATTTAGATGCTTTTGTAAGTGAAAATTTTAAAAACCATCATCCCTGAAGTTTATCTCATCAGCCCCATTCTAAAGGCCTGTGAAATTTTCTGCTTGCTTGATTCTAATTGTAAGTACATTTAAAGAGAAGCATCCCCATGCTTTTTTACCGCAAAGCTCTCTGTCTGCATTAGGATAAGACTCCGGAGCCGCACTGGATGTGTTCGAATCTCAGTCCCCACCGTGACCCTGGACGTGTCACAGAAACTTTGTTTCCTCATCTCCAAAGTGTAGACGGTAAACTGCACCTCATGGGGCTGGTGTGAAGACTAGCTGAGTTAACGCATGTAGTGCACTTCAGCACAGCCGGGCCCAGTAAAGCGAAGCTGTGACTATTATGCTGAAAGTCGCCGAACTGCAAGAAAAGTAGGGGCCCCAGAGCCCATCTAGTTGACACCCCCATCTTCACTTGCAGATGGGACGGAGGCCCCCAGAGGGAAGTCACTTACCAGAGTGTGTAGGCTCTTCATCCAGAGCTCAAGTCTTCTGACTCTTGGGGTATGTGTCGTATTCTAAAAATAGTGACGCAGGAGGCCTCAGAGCAAATCCTGTGCTCCAGCCGTGTCCCTGCCTTGTCACCTCCTGCCTCACCTTCACCTAGGTCTCCCTCACGTCTTAGAGGGAATTCTCGATTTGAACGGCTTTCTTAGGATATTGATTTCCCCCATCACTGATTCCCTTCCCTCCAGATATTTTAAAAAGCCAAGATTACCTGAATGAACACTCAGAGGACCTGAGAAATAAAATGACACTCATCCACAGACCGGCTCTCGTTCAAGGCAGGGCGTGGGAGGAGGAACAGATCCTGGACCTGGGCTCCTCCGTCTACAGATGAATGGAATGGGAGCCTGCGTCCCCTCAGGAGCAGCGCCGCCACCTCCGCTTGGCTGTGCTCCCTTCCCCAGTGAAGAGCTACCAAGGGCATCCTCCTGCTCAGCAAGAGCTCGACCCTCACCCAGGCCTTCTGCTTCCCAGCAGGCTCTGGTCCCCTTGCTGGGGACGCTTACCCTCCTCTCTGCAGAGCTTGCCGTCTTTGTTCATGGGCCTTCTCTCGTGCAAGGGAAGTCTCCCTAAGGTGGTCTGCTCTAGAAAGCCCACGCTGACCTGCTTCTTCTCTTCCCCACCAGGACAGTGAGACCTGCCGCTCCGGCCCCCTCTCCAACTTGCCTGAGTGGAGTGGCCCGCACTGACCAGGAGGGAGCTCCCAGTTGGCCCAGCATGAACTGGAAGGTAAGAATACCATTAAACATTGATGGCTTGGGGTTTTTCCTTCTCCTGCTCGTAAAAATTCAGAATAATAGTTCTGTAGGGATGAGTTGATTAGGAAGCAAGAAAAGAAGGAAGAAAAGTAGATTAAAGCAAGAATCATAAGAGTACATAATATTTTTAATGAAGACAGATAAATGTACATTTATGTGCCAGACTTCTGGAGGAAGGCTAGGCCTTTTCTTCGAGAGGACACCAACTGCCCTCAGGTCTGCCTCACTTTTCTTGCAAAAAACATGCCTTTGAAGTTTCACCTATAATTTCACACTTCGGTTTCTTTAAAGTGGATGACTAAGATCTGATGAAGCACTCTGCATACAAGATCTTTCCTGATTTTTATGCTCTGCTTCTCTAATCTTTTACATTTGTGTTGCCAACAGTTGCATTTTTTTTCCAGTTCAAATTGAGTCTTTCAAAGCATGCAACTTAGTTTTCATGGAAACAGCCTTTCCTTTACACAGTCATAGCTCATGAGTCTCGTGTTTAAATAAATTATCTATTATCACATCAAGTGCTACTTCAGTAAACTGGCTGCAGAATAAACACAACTGACCCCTGTAAAACCTTAGATGCAGTTGGTGGGAGCAGAAGCTCAAGGGCAACCAGAGAGTTTCCTGTTAGCCGCAAGCATTCAGAGGGCTGTGGGCATAGTCAGCACGTCTTGGAGAGGGAAGGGGAGTGTCACGTTACCTCCCGGAAGGAGATGGAATGGGGTAGGTTGGAGGTTGGCTAAGAGAGCAGTCACGAAAATAGATGCTTCGAAAAGGATCAAATCAAATCAAAATCATGTATCGTCTCACTGTCCAGAGATGGCTACTATGAACAATTTTGGTGTATTTTCTTCCCGTGCTTTTTCCACATATATGTGTAATGTGTGTATTTTCAAACTCATTGTATGTATTTTTTCAATTATCATAAGCATTTCCTTGTTCAGAACAGCCGCTGGCTTTCATCGCAAGAAGTGGAAAGGTCTGGAAGCGGGATCAGGGAGGCGGGAGAGTACAGACCCCCCTCCTTCCCCAGCTCCATGGGGCTTGGGGGGCCCTGCGGGAGGGCTCTGGGGACTGAGCCTGGTTGAGATTCAGCAGTCGGAGTGAGCATTCTGGGCAGGGCTTGGAGATGCGGGAGCGTTTGTTTCGCCTGTGTTGGGGTTCCAGCGCTGCCAGTAGAAAGGCTGGGAAGGAAAAACAAGGCAGTAAGAGGGTGTGGGGTAGGGGAAGCAGAGAGCAGTGTGGGGTGAGATGTAGGGAAGGCTTTTTAGCCTCTGCAGAGCCTGACGACAGGCGGTAGCTGGTACCAGAGGCCACGTCAGCCAGCGAGGGTCAGACCGTGTGCTTGGTGCCGCGAGGCCACAGCGTGTAGCACGACCACCATGAGGACTGGTTAAAATACGGATGTGGCCCCATGCCCAGAGTTTCTGATTGCGTAGGCCTGGGGTTAGTGAGTTCCCAGGGGATTCTGATGTGTACCGGTGAGGCGCTACGCAGAGAAAGTTTTCTTTTTAATTGTGGAGTGACATCGACCCACTTGACCACCCAGGCCAATCCTGCTTGTCACAAAAGGAGTCCTTTCCTGTGTCAGGAACAAAATCTGCCTGTACCTTCCCAACTTCGGGCAGACACACAGCTCCAGGGCTACCAGGGAGCAGCTTCATGTTTAAAGGGGGGCGCCCTTCCATGTAGTGTCAGAAAGGAATGGCCTCTCCTGCCCTGATTGCGGTGACCCCCCAGGAGGTTGAAGGATTATGGAGGCCCCGGTGAATCCTGTGCTTCCCTTTCTAGCTCGGTCGGCCTGTGGCCATCAGCGACAGTCAGCCCTACTTGTGTATTAGTACCTTAGCAACAGAGTGTGTTTAAAACGTCAGTCATTCTCATGACACAGGTATTGGGATTTTGTTTAGAAAATTGTTACAGATCTAATCCACCCAGCTATATTTTACTCATTTACTTCCTTGAAGATTTGCAGGTTTGGGGAGTTAACGTGAGGGGTTTGTTAGAAGGAAATCAGAGGAGGAGATTTAACACGACTGAAGGTTTAGCAAAACTGTCCAAGAGTGTTGCAGGAACAGGGGCCCTGAAACCTTTTGCTTTAGCCCTTGTGGTATCCTTGACCTCCACTGCCACTGCCCTGCCCCTTCTCAGTCCCGAAACTTCTGCCTCTTGTCACCTTCTCTCCACAGCCTTTAAAAAGAAAGTAAATACTGAAACCACTTACCTGGGTCCATTTGTTCTTGTGTTTCCATTTCAGTGGGTTTCTAACTTCTGGTTGCAGTGATGTACATTCCTGTAACTGCCACAGCTAAGTTTTGGGTTTAGGTCACGGGAACCATGGGCTGTGATGGGGGCTTGGTTATAACAGGACTCCAGAGGCTCTCCCATAGAGATTGAAAGAATTGGAAGAGGGTAGCTTTTGCCAGAGCAAGCCAGGGTTCGGTTAGCCCGGGAAGTCCTAGTGGACGTAAAAAGAAGTTTGTATCTCCAAACTGGTGGCCTTTGCCTCCAGGGAGGTACAATTTAGCAACCTTTCCTTTCTCAGCTGGCTTATAAACATGGAGCCAATCCTCGTCCCTAAAATGTGAACCTTCAAGAAAGTAGATGAGTTAGAGGGTTGCTGGGGGAAGGTCGGGGAGATTAGCCATAGGTCTGAGGCAGGAAGGACCTGGACACCACATCGGTATTCTAAGCTGCTTCTGCTCGTCAGGATAAGAGCTCTCACTGTTGTAACATTTTTAGTCTTTTACACTGTGGCCAGAGCGAGCGTTCTGAAGTGCATATGATGTGCGTGTTCTTTACCTTAAAATGATTTTGTGGTTGAAAACCATTATCTAGTTACTCAGGGTGTTCTTGGAACATAACTTGTTGATTTCATTAATTCCACCACATTAAAATCAAGAATCAATGGAAAGACAACTGGCGTAGGGGTTGGAATGTTCTGTTCCAACTCTGGCCTCCTCGTGAATTAGCCGTGTAACGTGGACGGGCCTCTCAACTGCCCTGAGCTTTACTCTCCTCGTGTGTAGAACAAGGTGTAGACCAAGTCGTGTTTAAAATCCTTTCTAGCCCTCCACGTCTGCGAGCATACTGTTCTCAGCTAAAGGTTTCACTAACTAGTTTCAGATGAGCTTCAGTGAAACCATTGGAGGGAGGGACTAATGCACTGTCCGTCGCAGAGTCTCATTATACTGCTGCGGTATATAAGAAGTGATGTTTGGCATTTAACCTAATGGTTTCATTGGACTAAATCCTACCTCGTCCTCTAGAATAATGATCTCTCGACGAAGGCATACCTTTTCACTTTATTTGGGAAGGAATTTTTAATCACACAGAAAGCCCATAGTTATCACTCAGGTCATACTAATCATGTTTACAAAACTAGTGTAGTATTTGCCTTGAGATACTTGTGATATACAGAATTTCATAATAAAGGCTGCTGGTGCAAAAAGTGAGTAATTCCAATCCCTGGTTATTCCCCAGACTTCATTCTTGCCAATGGGTTAAAACTTCCCTCCGACAGGAAATTATAGGAACAATAAACAAGTAGCTAAGTTTTAATGTTTTAAGTTTTATTGTATTTTATTTATATATTTATTTTATCTTCAAATACCAGTGCTAATGAGTAGCTGGAACCAAGAGGAAATCACAGCATCCTATAAGGGTGGAGAATTCAGAAGGAAGTTTTGGTCCAGCCTCCCTTTGCAGGTGAAGAGGCACAAGCTCAGGAAAGTCGAGTGACGGACCCAGGTCGCACAGTCTGTCAGTGGGTCAGTCAGTGGCAGAGCTGGGCTGGGACCAATCCCCTGGCTCCGGCTTCTCGCACTGGACCGAGCTGCTGCCTCAGACGCAGGGGGCCAGGTGATCGGCAGAGTGCAAGGTCAGGTTGTGAGGGAGCAGAGTTATGACGTCTGCAGGCCACTGGTGGTCCTCTCTGTGAAGCCAGCAACAAGGGAGTGATGAAGGGCACCTAAAACTAGACTGTCGGTGACACGGGGACAGGGACCTCGTCTGTCCTACATCAGTGAAGCTCTAGCATCTAGTGTAGTGCCTGGTGCATAATGGGTGCACAGGAAACGTGTGTTGAATGAAGGAGCATGAGAGAAACCTTCCTTATCAATTACAGATCATCTAGGATCATTTCTTTCCTCTTTAAGGTTCTTGAACACGTGCCCCTGCTGCTGTATATCTTGGCAGCGAAAACATTAATTCTCTGCCTGGCGTTTGCCGGAGCCAAAGTATACCAAAGGAAAAAATTGGAAGCAAAACGGCAAAAACTGGAAGCTGAAAAGAAGAAGCAGTCAGAGAAGAAGGATAACTAAAGGGAAATCAAAGGTACTGGGACTTTGCAAATGCAGACTGCACAGTGGGTTAGGGCGGGCCTGTCCTCGCATGTGATAGTTCAGAGAATTCCGGATCCCTCGGTCTGAAGACTGTGGGCGAGCGCGGAGCCCCACCTGTCACAGGAGGTAGAACAGCTGTGTATAAGGTGCGGGCTGCAGGTCCTGACCCTCGAGCCCCGTCTGCTGGTGAGCCGCAGGGCACACCTCTGCTCTCAGCCTGCGCAGGTTCCCCCTCATTGGGAGCAATGGTGCTTAACAGGATTTGGGTCACAGGACTCTTGAGAATTTCATGACAGTTGTGGACCTTCTCCCTGCAGAAGCTCACATACTAGAAACACCTAAATTGTACATAAAATTGCAGACAGGGGTGGGGAGGAAGTGGGGTCACAGGTCATTTAAGACCCCTGCATGTACCTAAGATTAAGAAGCCCTGCTAACCTCAGGATAATGACTCCTAGGTATGGCATATAAATCCCTTCCCGGTGTATCCTCACCCTGGTCACATTTGCCCCCTTTGCTGCCCCTCTCTACGCTCCTGCAGGCCATTCCTTGACCACGATAGACGTTCGTGCCCCTTGGCCTTTGCTGGTCGGTCCCCTGGCCAGAGGGCCTTCCCGATGACCGCCTCACTGGGCACAAAGTCTTCCTCATCGTTGTAGCCCAGTGCCTGTCCCAGAGCGCAGGGGGTGCCCAGAATGTGTTTGTTGAGTTAAGGCACCAGGAAGTTATTAAACACCCACTTACAGATCGAACTTAGGACAATTAGCAGTTTCCTAAATTCTGTTGTGCTCACCCAGTTTCATCACTTCTTAGGTTGAGTTCTATGCTTTTCTCTAAAAATTAGAGGATTCAAATATGGTAGCAGGGAGTTCTAGATCAGTGGTTTCCAAACTTGCCTAATGATCAGGATTTGCCTGGGGTGCTTGTTAAAATGCAGATTCCCAGGGTCCAGCCTCAGAGAGCCATTCTGCCTGTGGTTGGGTCTGGCATCTGTTCTTTTGAAAACTTTTTAGGTGATTCTTGTGCTGTCTTCTCAGCAACAGGTCACTGTAGGAACCACTGGGTTGGTGACCTCCAAAACCTCTGTCCACTCTGAGACAGACTTCTGTAGACGTGAATTCCCTTACAATACTCGTAGACTTGTTGAGGCTGAAAAGCATACTTATGAGTAATAATTGTCATAACGTATTGAATGATTGTTCTGGGCTAGCATTTTGCTGAGCATTGCACATACAGCGATGTTACTGACCACTCCTGACGGCCCTGTGTGGTCCATTCAGATTGAAAAGTGGCCCCCACTGTACATGGTGAAGAGCAGAACCAGAACTGAACCCAGGTCGAAAGTTCAACCCCAGTGTGTCCCTCCCGGTGGTCGTACTGTGTCCTGGTCCTGAATGCCGAGTTCAGGGAGGGAGCTGCGGGAAGCGCTCAGCTCCTGTTTCTCACCCCAGGGGAGGAGACCGTCCTCTCACTGGTCCTTAGTGAGCTGGATGCCCTGCCAGGCCAAAGAAGTTATTGTTATGAAATCTTGCCTTTTTTTTTAAAAAAAAAAAAGATGTTTTGGGGGCTTCCCTGGTGGTGCAGTGGTTGAGAGTCCGCCTGCCGATGTAGGGGACACGGGTTCGTGCCCCGGTCCGGGAAGATCCCACGTGCCATGGAGCGGCTGGGCCCGTGAGCCATGGCCGCTGAGCCTGCGCGTCCGGAGCCTGTGCTCCGCAACGGGAGAGGCCATGGCAGTGAGAGGCCCGCGTACCGCAAAAAAAAAAAAAAAAAGATGTTTTATTGACTGAAATTCATGAGTCGACACTAGAGGGGCAAGAGGGAGCACTTCAGAATCGAAGAAGGTGAGGGAAGGCAGTTTCCCTTGAAACGCTGATTGGATTTCTAATCCACAGAGTCATCATTTTGTGTGTTAACCGCAAAGAGAAAGAAAAGACGAGGTGCGAGGCCCTAAACGCTTCTTCCTTCCCACAGACGTCAGTAGAGGCCCGTCAGTGAAGTAGGGAGGGATGGCTTGTCCAGCTGAGCCTAGAACTGACCGGGGCAGCCCGTTTCCCCGTCCTAGGCTGGCAGCCTATCAAAGCTTGGCCTGGAGCCTTGTTTTAAACAAAAGGGATTTTTTTTTTAGATGAAAGGAAATTGTGATGCTAAAACTTCATTCCTTAATAGATATGCTTCAGTGGTTTCTGTTTAAGTGTAAATGGCTGAACATAAAGGTTGATGCTGAGCGAGTAAAACAATCCTCTTACTCTGTGAGACATTTCATGCTTCTCCCTTTGGTCTTCCTTTCTAGATTTTGTAATTTAAATGTCAGCTTGAGTGGACTCCGGCTGAGATGAAAGATTTAATTATTGAATGGTATGTCAGAAGATAAACTCCCAGCCTATAGTCTAACTTAAAACGATGTGAATTTTTCTGTGCTTTTAAAAGAACCAGTATTTTGTTTACTAAAATAAAATACCTTTGTAAAAAGGGTGTCTCCGGTCTTTGGAATAAGCCAAAGTAGGTGTATGTCTCCCTCTGCCCCTCCCCCTCCCATCCCCTCCCCTCCCCTCCCCTCCCCTCCCCCTCCCCTCCCCTCCCCTCCCCTCCCCTCCCCTCCCCTCCCCTCCCCTCCCCTCCCCTCCCCTCCCCCTCCCCTCCCCTCCCCCTCCCCTCCCCCTCCCCTCCCCCTCCCCCTCCCCCTCCCCTCCCCCTCCCCTCCCCTCCCCTCCCCTCCCCTCCCCCTCCCCTCCCCTCCCCTCCCCCTCCCCTCCCCCTCCCCTCCCTCCCCCTCCCCCTCCCCTCCCTCCCCCTCCCCCTCCCGCTCCCCTTCCCCTCCCCTCCCCCTCCCCCTCCCCCTCCCCCTCACACACACACACCCCTCTGTGTAGTGAGAGGAGGGACTTTTGCATTTCTAGCATCTCCTAGCCGTGGGTACCAGATCACAGGTGCACCTCCACAGACGACGGGGCCGTAGCTGTCGCATCAGCCTGCTGTCCCTCACCCACCCCTCCAGCCCTCTAACCTGCTGCCCTAGTGCCTACGCTCCTTTCCTCCTCTTTCTCTCCTCCGATCACTTCGGCTCTTTCTTGTGTTTTCATTGTTGGGGGGAGGGGCTGTTCGCTGCTCCAGGAGCATCGTGCCTCTGCTGACCCGTGAGGTCCTTGCAGGGAGGGGTGCGGGATGAGACCCTCCTGCCCCGGTGGGTACCAAGTCTAGGAGGAATTGCCTGTTTGTGAGGAGGAAAGAGGATCCCAGGTGTGCTTTGTCCTCTCCCCACCAGTCTGCTTGTTCCGATTTGCTGATATGAGATGAAGGGCGGGACATGCTCAGCAGACTGTAATATTTGAGAGGAGTGGGGTCCATAAGTCTTTTGACTCAGCCCCTAACCGACTGAGGTCTCTATTAAAAGGTTCCTGTTTTTTCACTTCTCTCCAGATACCACAGAGGATGGGGAATGAGGCAGCAGTAACCAAAGCCACAAATATGGTGGAATGTTTGGTCTCGTTGCAGGCAGCCACGTGGAAAATCTGCGTGAGGGCATGTTAGTAGATACTCCCCCTACCTCCCCCCTGCCCCACGCCATCCTGGCCCAGGTTGGCAGAACTTGGAATTTTAAGCATGAGGAATAAAGGGAATTATATTTTTCTTAAGTTTTACTGTGATTGCTGGCTGCTCCTAATCACAATTTAGAAAACAGAATTTACACAGAATCAAAGTTTTAAATACAGGAGACTCTGACTCTACAAGCTACAAATCCCAAAATAGAAGGGGACTTGCCCTCATGCTCGCATCTCAGCCTCCCTGCAGGATGCTGCTCTGGCCTTTGCCTGGGAGCCTCGCGGTGGCCTGGGTCCCGTGCTGCAGGAGCAGATGACCAGGGCAGAGGTGAGATGCAGCCTGGCACCCTCGCTTCCCTGACCTGCTCAGGTAGGTCCAGAACTGACCCTGGGCCATGGCCTAGCCTCCTGCCTTTGTCAGGGCGGACTCTGCCGCCTGGCGGGTGACCCCCCCACCCTGCTCTAGGCTCCTGCGCTAGGGCCTCGGCCTCTGCTTCCTCACCTCTCTGCAGGATGAGGGCATCATGGGCTCCCAGCACACCTGGCATCACACCCACTACCTCTGGGCACCCTTTCCTCATATGTACTTACAGCTATATGCCTCGTAAATCCAAGGGCAGGGGATGCAGAGTGGCCTTGGCTTTTCACGGAGACCCTATGCCCATCTAGTAGAGGTTCAGGTTTATTTTAAACACAGGTGTGTTTCTAGGCTTTGGGATTTAGAACTCAGTTTTGGAATTGGTGGAACATCTGGCCGTCTTCTTGGAAAATTCGGTAGCAGATCATCTAAGGATAGGAATAAACCATTGACCACACCCACAGGTTTTCTGTAAACGGTGTTTTGGGGTTTAAGTTAACCTTTCTGATACTCTCTTCTTCCACTAGGGGGAGATAATCACTATAGTAAGTCCCCTACATACGATCGAGTTCTGTTCTGAGAGTGCGTTCGGAAGTTCAATTTTGTGTGTACGTCCAACAAAGTTAGCCTAGGTACCCAGCTAACACAATCGGCTCTATAGTACTGTACTGTAATAGGTTTATAATACTTTTCGCGCAAATAATACATAAAAAACAAACACGAAAACATTTTTAATCTTACAGTACAGTACCTTGAAGAGTACAGCAGTACAGTACAACAGCTGGCATATAGGGGCTGGCATCGAGTGAACAGGCAAGAAGAGTTACGACTGGAGGAGGGAGAGGAGGTGGGAGATGGTAGAGCTGAACGGTCATCAGCAACAGGAGACGGAGGGCAAGCTGCAATTTCACTCACGCCTGACGCTGATGGCTCAGGTTCTGGTTCCTTGCTGGAACCAGATGCACGTTTGCATCTTTGAAAGTTTGAAACTTGAAGGTTTGTATGTAGGGGACTTACTGTAGTTGGAGTTATTGATACTTTTCCAACCCTGTGTACATGAAGTCAGTAGATTTGTAGCTTGACTTTAAATAAGTGGTTGGATGCATGAACACGTGGGTGGATGGAGTGATTGGTAAAGCCCACACCCAGGACCCCATCTGACTGCACCTACCCAGCCTCTCTCTCGGGCCCATAACTGAGAACGATTCCATAAGACCACCGTCCCTGGGCAGCTGAAAGATGTTTCAAAGAACGTAAACTGGAATCTGCGTCCTCCGTGCACAAGAGAGCCCCAGGATCCCTCACACAGATCATATTTCATCTTGTTAGATGGGCTCCTAACACGTTTTTGGTTTTTGAGCTTACAACATACTAGAATCAGATATGAAGAAGGGCTGTTGGCGGCAGAAATACCTCAGAGCAAGAGAGACGGTCTTTGAGCAGCAGACCAGGCGGAGAACTCGTCTGTACGATCGCCAAGCCCACACCAGGAACGACACCCATCATGACATTAAGGAAAGGTGAAACTGTCTTTATATACTTTGCTTAACGAGGCAGAGACGTACATAATATATTTCAGGAACTGAATATTTCAAACAAAAAATCTGGGGCATTTGAAAAAAGGTCATCTCCTGCCCGTCCGTCACCAAATTCTCATCTCAGGGAAGCACACCTGCCTGGATGCGACCTTCCCAGCCTCTGCAGGGGCCGGGCCTGCGCATGCACAGTATTGCCGACTTGAGATCCCCGGCTGTGCTGAGATGCCACAGGTCTCGTCCTTGTTGGAGGGAAGCCAGGGGTGGTGGAGAGTCTGGAGGGAAAAGAG